>NC_041221.1:67310238-67374203 GCF_002837175.3 Physeter macrocephalus
GTATATGTATAACTGATTCACTTTGTTATAAAGCAGAAACTAACACACCATTGTGAAGCAGTTATACTCCAATAAAGATGTTTAAAAAAAACAAAAAAACAAATGTTGTCAGGGAAAACTGAGATACTATTTAATAAGGAGGCCCAGAGGAGATAGCCAGGGGAAGATCTGTATCTGAACCAAAATAAACCCTAAAGAATTGTTAAAACTTGCAAACTAAGCACAAAAAGGAGCTGATGCTCTTTGCTATAATGTGTAAAAGAAAAATAATGATTTCTGTCATTTGACCAGAAATCCTCCAGCTGTGGCTATCCCTGCACAAATGCATCTGGAATTACACTTATACTTTTGTTCATGCTCCAGTAAAAATACAGTCTATTTCATATGGCTTTGCTATCTTCTACACTCTTGGCTGGCTTGCTCAGGCTAACATTTTTTAAGTGAATAATTCAAGCATCTGACATAAAACTATAAACTTGCACTGGCAACCAGCAAAAAGCAGACATTGCATAAAATTTTTAAACATAAAACCAATGAAGCAAATACTGCAGGGCATGTATATACTCCCCCACCCCAACTCCAAGCAGCTTAGCCTGTGTTTGCTGATTTTTTTCTTTATTTCTCTTTTTGGCACATCAATAAACACTAAGAAATTCATCCAGACATTACTGTGCATCTCTGGACTCAAATTTATTTGGCTTTGTGTGCTACTCTGAAGTTTCACCTTTAAAATGAACAGTGAGAGTTAATAAATAACTATTGAACTGTGCCCAGTGGAAGAGACAGAGCTAGGGCTGATGGCTCTTATTGCTTGTCACTCACTCCAGGATTCACCTGAATGCCTATGACAGAGTTTTTGAGTGTGGGAAAAGAGTAATGTTGTTATTCAGACAGAGAGCCAGTCCTTTTAATCTAGACTTCTGAAAGACAGTCTCTTCAAAAGACCCTACTCAAAAAAAGAGAATGGAATCCTACCTCATTATATGTCCAACAGGCACATACAAAAACGCAAAGGCACACATTTTAACCCCCCTTTTATGGCTGGATTCCAATATTTTATCTCCAAAACACATAACTGAAGTAAAAGATGAATAAAAACATATAAACTAAAAATACATTTAAGTGTATGAAAGTATTTATCAGATAACTCTAAATATTCAATTTTGAAGTCATCCAGCCATTGGTCTAGGGGATCAAAGGCAGAATAACTTTGGCAGAAGATGATTAAAGAAAAATGATTGTCATCATATGTGTGACATGTGCAAGCCACTTCACATTTCTCTTCTATAAAATGGGGATAATCATGAGAAATGCTTAGCCTAGTGTGAAAGAAGATAGTAATCTATATCATTTCATATTCTGTAACTTCTCCCCTAATATAAAAAGAGGCAACTTTGCCCTTAAAAAATACTCAGTACCATAGGAATGGGACATCTGATCCCTGAGATGTTCCCACTCACTGCTTCAGGCCCCTGAATGCATTTGCAAATGACTACCAGGCAAATGTGAAGGCATCCTTATACTCTTTTCTGTATAATCATTATGAAAAGATGTTCAACATCGCTAATTATTAGAGAAATGCAAATCAAAACTACAATGAGGTATCACCTCACACCAGTCAGAATGGCCATCATTAAAACATGTACAAAAAATAAATGCTGGAGAAGGTGGGGAGAAAAGGGAACCCTCCTACACTGTTGGTGAGAATGTAAATTGGTACAACCACTATGGACGACAGTATGGAGGTTCCTTAAAAAACTAAAAATAGAGCTACCATATGATCCAGCAATCCCACTCCTGGGCATATATCCAGAGGAAACCATACTTTGAAAAGATACATGCACTCCAGTGTTCACTGAAGCACTATTTACAGTAGCCAAGACATGGAAGCAAGCTAAATGTCTATCGACAGAAAAATGGATAAAGAAGATGTGGTACATATATACAATGGAATATTACTCAGCCATAAAAAAGAATGAAATAATGCCATTTGCACCAACATGGATGGACCTAGAGATTATCTACTAAGTAAAGTAAGTCACACAGAGAAAGAAAATTATCATATGATATCACTTATATGTGTAATCTAAAAAATGAAACAAATGAACTTATTTACACAACAGAAACAGACTCACAGACTTAGAAAACAAACTTATGGTTACCAAAGGGGAAAGGTAGGGGGAGGGATAAATTAGGAATTTGGAATTAACATATACACACTACTACATATAAAATAGATAATCAACAAGGACCTACTGTATAGCACAGGGAACTCTACTCAATACTCTGTAATAACCTATATGGGAAAAGAATCTGAAAAAGAATATATGTATATGTATAACTAAATCACTCCATTGTATACCTGGAACACAACATTGTAAATTAACTATACTCCAATATAAAATAAAAATTCTAAAAAAAAGAATATTTGGCATACTTGGTCCCTTTGTGGCTTTTCAGTCATAATCCTGAAGACTTGAGTGTGTTCTGCTTATAAAACTGTTCCTAGTTTTCCTGAATTTAGGGTGTTTTTCTTGAAGGAGAGAGAGAGAGGGATGGTGGCAGGGGTGGTGGTGGATGCACTTTATTTCTGAACCATCACTTACCATTCCTTCAGGAATCCTCTTTTTTTTTTTTAAGCAAAGGATTTCTCCCCAAGTACTTTTATCAACATTTTTTCTCAGCCCCTCAAATTCCTAATCACACTAGCCATTCTCAAATATGCTTTTCTCCATGCTAGTTGGAAACTGAACAAACTTGGAACCATGCTGACTTTCAATTTACTTACTGTGCTCAGTTTAATTCTAGTAGTTCTTGATAGGGTCCAATCATGCTGGCTTTAGGATCAACTCTTACATGCAGTAACCTCTTTGTAGATCAGGGAAAATGGTTCTATTACTAGTCTACCATGTAGGAGATTCATGACTAGGATTTGAGCTATTTTTATTTATTTAAAGATTCTTACTCCACTAAATCTAAAAGGAGTTCCTAAAATCAGATGACAGAAAAGAAGTTAAAAAAAAACCTGCTTAAATAAGGCTCTACAGTAAAAGAATCTCTACTACACAAAGGGAGCTAAACACATAAATTAAGCAAACAAATTAAGCAATATGACCAGGAATAACTTTGGTTACCTAGAATGGCCATTATTCAATTCTTACAACAAATATTGAATGAATACATGAGTATTATGTACAAGATGTTATGTTGGGAATTATGGGAGATAGAGTGCAATCAAAATCGCCTGTGCTCTTAAAAGAGTTTACAATCAAACTGAAGATACATGAGCCTTTCATTGAATGCCTGTAGCACAAACAGTCATTACCTTAGAAATATGACAAACTAATTGCTTTGAGAGCGCAGACGAGAATAGGATTATTTTAGCTAGGAAAATACAAAGGTACAGTAAAGCAGATGGTATTTTGAGTTGGATAGACCATGAGGGATGAAGTATGGAGGGACTCTATAACAAAAACAAAACAAAAAATATCTATAACTGTTGTATATCTATATATCTGTAGGTACAGATACAGCTAGACAGATATAGAGAAATAGCTATTTTAAGAAGATGGAATATCATAGAAAAGCTAGAGATGGTAAGAGCAATACTTACCACAGACAGAAATGGAGTATAATATTTGTGTCAGCAGCAGTGTAAAATATAGGTTGTACTCAGGTGGTAAATGGTATTCATTCATTCATTCAATAAATACTAATTAGCTGTTCTTATGTGCAAGGCATCATACTCGGGGATACAGCAGCCAAAAATTTTCAATGCGGTTCCACAGGCAAGGACCTGATAGACCAGAAGGAAAAAATATATGTATACTGACTAAGGATTATAGTGGAGAAGGATAAGTTTGTCCTAGAAAGATACCCTTAGGACGTGCTATTTTCACTTAGAATTAAAGAATGTGTGGCAAAGGAAGGAAGGAAAGGGGGCAGGGTAGAATATGCCAAGTGTAGAAAATTGCCTATGAAAGAACCCAGAATCTAAGTATAAGTGGGGAGCTAAGATAAGATGTAAGATCATAGAGGCACAATATTAAAGAAGAATGAAAGGGACTTCCCTGGTGGTCCAGTGGTTAAGACTTCGCCTTCCAATGCAGGGGGTGTGGGTTCGATCCCTGGTCAGGGAGATAGGATCCCACATGCGTCACAGTCCAAAAACCAAAACATAAAACAGAAGCAGTACTGTAACAGATTCAATAAAGACTTTAAATATGGACCACATCAAAAAAAAATCTTTAAAGAAAGAAAAATAGAATGAAATAAACTACCAGGTAAGCAGAGACACATTTAAGCCATCATTCTTCACTAACCTGTTTATGACAGAATAGCTTGAATGCCCAGATATCTGCATGTACACTTTACTTTTGTTGATTTTTTTTCTCCTGTTCCTAGTTAGTTGTTTAATAAAGCTCATATTTTTATTGTTATTATTTGCTTATAACTTTTTAGAAACACTGGTAGAAAAACTCCTGTCATATAAAAGTTTGGTAACTTGGAACCTGGTTTTTCAAAACAATAATCAAACACACAAGAAACCTATCTTGTTTCTAGAAAAGCTAAGATAGTAGGACATAAGAGAATCTGGCTTAGCTGTAGCATTTTCTCAGCAAACAGAAATAAGTTAATATTCCAGAGAAGTTGAACATTAATAAAATCTCTTATTCTGATGTTCATTATGGGGGAAAGGGTTGTAAATCTGGATTAATATTTATTCCTTTGAAATAAGCTTAAGGCATGATTTTGATCTGTCATTCAAAATTAATTCTAAAAATATTTACTGATCATACCTATTTTTGACCAAGTACTGCACTGGACATCAAAGATAGAGTAATTTTTAAAACGGGGGAAAAAAACAAAACAGACATAGTCCTTGTTCTAGTGGAGCTTACAGTATCATGGATGAGACAGATACTAATTAAACACTAGAAAAAAAATAAGTGTAAACCAGTTACTGTGAAAAGTGCCATAAAGAAGAAGCACATATAGCTAAAAGGGTATATACGAAGGGCTTCTGATGTAGTCAGAGATTAAGGCAGCCTTTCTTGAGAAAGGCATAATTGACTTGAGATGTAATTAATAAGATTGATATAACTAGGCATAAAGGGGAGGAAACGGCATTTGAGACAGAGTGATCAACAAATGCAATGGTTCTTTGGCAAGACCAAGCATGACAAATGCTTAGGACTGAAGGAAAACTGTGTGTAAGCCAGGAGTGGATAGTAGTAAATCAGATAGAAGGTGTGTAGTCAAGATGAGAAGTAATGGTGAATTGGACTACGGTGTTGGCAGAGTTGTGATGGAGAACCAGATTAGGGATAGTCCTCTCCAATAAAGCCCTCTGTGAACTGACTCTGTCTTCCCTATATTTCCAATAGACTCTAAGTAAGCCACGGCTAATTGTGGCAAAGTTCACAGCACCTCAACAAATTCCAGGGCAGCTCGGATGTAGTGAAGAGAATATAGATACAAGAAGTTAGTATAGTGGTAGTCAGGGATAGGTCATAAAGAGCTAGATGAACCATTTTTAAGGCGTTTGTGTTTTACTCTAAGGGCCATGGAGAGCCAACAAAGATTGTTAAAGAGGAAAACGGCATAATCAAATTTTCTCTTTTAATAAGTATATACGTTTTTACTTTATGGCTAAATATTGGGACCTACAAAAGGGTTTACAGCACGTAAGTCACTTGTTTTGGGGAAAATTAATCTAACACCATTATCATGATGGTTTAGAGTTGCAGATGGAGAAGAATCTAGAAACAAGAGAATCAACTGAAAAGGTATTTCAATAGTCTAAGAGTAAGGTAATAAGTTGTAGAAATTGAGTAGTGACAGAAGAATTTTCTTAAAGAATAAGGGATGAAATTTCAGAAAACAGATCATTAATTTTTCTTCAGAAGTTTCCACAACTGTTTGGCACAGTGTCTTAGAATCAATTTGCTAAAATGGGATCCTGATAACTGAGAAAGATTAATAAAATGTATTTAAATTAAATATTTTTTTAATTTAAAAAAATTTTTTGTTTATTTTTATTGGAGTATGGTTGCTTTACAATGTTGTGTTAGCCTCCACTGCACAACAAAATGAATGAGCCATACACATACAGATATCCCCTCCCTTTTGGACTTCCCTCCCATTTAGGTCACCACAGTGCATTAGGTAGGGTTCCCTGTGCTATACAGTATGTTCCCATCAGTTGTCTATTTTACACATAGTATCAATAATGAAATATACATATTTCTTATAACTACATCGATTTGCCACTGCAAGCCTAAAAGTATGGAGTAAATTTTGTATCTTCATCTTTATTTTAAAATGAGCACCTTGATATTGTTTGGGTCTGGGGGTTGGTTAAGGAAATCTGCGAGAGAGGTTGGATTTCTGAGGGTTTGGCACAGCTCTTCCATGCCAGAGAAATGAGAATTCATAATTCAGGAACAAGACCTGGGGAAGTTGCTCTGGAACTTAATGGAGGGAGGCCAGGTCCAGTGGCAGGTGCCTCAGAGCCTGCAAAAGGACTGCCTTCTTTTCAACAGAGCCCTTCTTTAGAAAAACTCCATTTGGCCTTGAACGGCACCACCACACCCACTTCCAGAGCCAAGCAGTAATTTGAAATTTGAGGTAAATGAGAAATCCTTTTGAGTTTCAGTTTTGAAATGCAGGCTTCCGTGAGCCCTACAGGAACAGCAGAGAATCCAGGGCTCTTAGAAAGTCCCCTTTACAGATTCTTACACATGGGCCAATGGAAGTCATAGCCCAACTTTTCGAGGTGAGCTTCATACCCTTTCTTTCCCACAGCCAGTAGTCACCTGAGAGTCACGAAATAACTTTACAGTGACATCCTGAGGGCCTAAGAACTAGCCCTTGACAGAGCTGCTTTGAGAAGAAGACCAGCTCTGGACAGAACATCCCAGCAGTCCACATGTGGCCTGTGGGTCCTATTTTCCTACCCACTGTTCCACATCAAACAAGGATTTGCCTAAGAAGATTACCTTGGCAGCAGTTCTCTTTGTTAGGTATTTTAAAAATCTTTTTAAAGAAACATAAAATTATATTTCTGTGGGGAAAATTGCTACTCCACGGGTTCAATAATTGCTCTACATTTACAGTGCTTTAATACCATAGGAACTCACCAGCGGAATGATGGGGAATTCATTTCCAGTGGAGAGTTGGATGACTTTCCTTTGCACTCCTTCTTTACTAAATAGTCAAACAAAGAGCATTAAAGCAACATTTTCAGTATAAGTTGGTATGTTCTCATTCTAAAATGGGAAAGAAGCTTCAACTGTCTAGAAAAGAGATTAACCTTACCGAAGGATTACTAGAGAAAAATGTAATTTTCTGTGGTCAAGAACCCTAAGTAAATTCTGTGTTTGAGCAAGTTTTTTTTTATTTTAATGATATTTTAATCCAATATATACTTAAAATAGCTTCTTAAATAATTAACATAAGAAATATGTAGTCTTTTTATTATTAAGTATATGATATCAAAATATGCTTTCAGATATGTAAATTAAAATTGAGTAATAAACATTAATTGCAACTTCTCTGAGTTTAGTCTTGTTTTAGCAAGACTTTGATATTTGTGGAGTGATTACTAACTACTCCCAGAAGATAGAACCTACTCAGAATTTCTCACAGCCAGACCTAATGGTAACCCTGTCATTATAATCAGTTCTCTGATGATTCCCCACCCACCCCCAAAGAAATGAATCTATTTCCAGTTTTACAATGTAAGCACATGCAAAATAGAATTAAATATATGTAATTCCACATTATTTAAATTTAACTTCTAAAATGTATCAATGTCAAAGTGATTGGTAGCTACAGGAGATGAGAGTGATGGAAATATTAAAGTATCTGTGTGAGAAACAGATATTAAAGTAACTTCTGGTATGTTATAAAATGATTAAGAGCTCATTCACAACAGACCAGTCTTGAATATGACTGAATTAAATCAGCTTTGCCTTTTCTATACAGGGACTTGCTTTTGCTTTTCTTAGGCAACAATTCCAATTAGAATAACCACCATCAGACAGAATTTGTTCAATAGCTTCTCTTTTATTGCAGTCACTAAAATATTTACTCTTTGATTAAATGGTAATGACATCTTCTAGCTGTTCCGATCCTAATTTAAAGGAGAAATATATCAAAACTGTTCTAAAACGTTGAACATTTTGTATTTATGTTCTTGACAAAGGTGAGATTGGCAAGATTTTACCGCCTTTTATAAAGTGCTAACTAGAAACAGAAGTGTTTGGTCAAAGGAAATTACAATGAAGGAAAACCTGAACATGTTATTCTTCCAAAGGGAGGGCAGAAATTATATTTTTGGATGACTTCAGCTTCTTCTTTTGTCAGGTAATGATTAAAAACTTGACAGGAATAATGAGCTTTTGTTAGGTTTTGTGTTAATTTTAATAGGATGATCAAATAAGAATCGGTATTCCCAATATTCAGAGAAAAATAAAGCTGCTCCATGGCAATAGTATTGCTCTAATATATACCTCAGGCCTCAGGGAGCATTGATTCAAAATTCTCTGAGACTCAAACTACCCCAACAGTGCCAAGTGTTGAGAAAAATCCATCCTGTGTCACTCCTATTCCACTCACTCTGGAAGTCCAAGTCATCATGAATATCCCCGAGGGACCTTTTGTTCATCCACTCATCCAGGCAGTCATTCACTCCGAAAGCAGATCGTTAAGGACCCTCACACAGTAAGAGGCACTGGGACATCACAATGGCAATCAGGATATAGTTTCTGCCCTCTAGGTTTATGGCGGAAGGCAAATGTGGTGAAAAACAGTGATGATATATTGTGAAAACTGACTTCATGGGGTGTATACAAATTGTTGGAGCACAGAGTCCTCTGCTCACTGGGGAGGTGAGACTTCAGAGGACATAACAAACTGAGCTGTCTTAAAGATTTCCCTCTTGCTTTCTATCTCAAAAAAAAAAAAATATATATATATATATTCATATATATTCTGCCTTCCTAGAACTCACCAGGGCCTACAGGAAGTAAGTAAGTGATATAAAAGAGTGAAGCCCATATTCTATCCTGAAGGAGCAGTGACTTTCCACTCTGTAAACTATTATCTTGTAGGAATGCCACCTTCGTTATACAAGATCACGCAGTTTTTTAAAAGAAACTTGAAATCCAAATTTTTAAATGTTGGTTACCAAAAAATATTGTTTAAAGCCTTGTGTTAGACAAATTAAAAACCTATAGGCAAGGTTGGCCCACTGGCCACTACTTTGCAACCTCTAGTTTTTCACTTCAGATTAATAGCACCTTAAGGGCATCTATGGGTAAGAACTAGGGCATTGTATTTTGTAGGCTGTTTCTGTCATAAAACTCCTGAGCTACTCAGAAAAGTTACTCATTTTTTCCATGTTTGTGAGAACTTCCTATAGACAGCCAATATGTTTCAGCAATGCAGCTTTTGGACATGCATGGCCTGACGGCAAAGAATTACTACTCTCTTTTAGAGAGGTTTTCATTCTCTAATCGAGTACACTTTCACTTTAAAAACCAAACAAACAAACAAAAAAAAGGCAAACACAAAATCACTGTTTCCATGGCCTAAACGGACTTTGCAAGGCACAAAGAATAACTCCAAAGTGAGCAATTTACTTCTTTCAGAGCCACAGAAGGGGCACACTGGGAGCTGTTCGTGGAAGCAGGAGGCCAGGTCTCTCTCAGCCCCACACACGCACCTGATTCAGGTTTCTTCTCCATTAAGTACACTCTCCTTGGAAACTTAAGCAGGACTTTAGCTCAAGAGTAAGCAAGAAACAGGCCATTTGTGGACAATATAGCTTCAAGAGGAAAATAAATGACTTGAATTTTCCCTATCATAAGGAAAATATATGGAGTGCAAATTCATAGTTGAAATGCTTTTAAGTGCTCAGCTCTGTGAATGGTCACAGTTCTGCTGTTCCAACCTCATTTCTGTTATTATTAAATTTTTAGTCTTTAGCGAGGCAATGTAAGGAAAAAGAAAAGCAGAGAACTGGCATAGCATCAAATAAAGCACAATCCTAATGCAGGTTTTGCATAATATACTAACAGTCCAGTTACACAGATGTCACTGGAAGTAACCAGTCAACAGTGGAAGTGGGTTCCACAATGATCCATATGATCAGTCAGGAACAAAATTGTACTAATGCAAAAAACAATTTCAGATCCAGCTATCACATTTTGGAAAGATGAGAATATATTCAACATTGGTGGTGCTTTAGAATTATTTTGTTTGCTTCTCCCGTTACTTCTTAGGTTTTACATTTAAAGAGCTCAATGCAAAAACAATAATAATTATTATTCCATTGTATACTATGATACTCTCTTATTTCTGATTATGATCACCGGAAGCTAAACTGAAGTGTGTTCCTTTGGGGATGGCTAAGTACTTGGTGGACACATAAGTACTACATTTTTGGCAATGATGTGGGGAAAGAGGCATGCTGTGTATTGCTAATGTGACTCTGCATTGATACAAACTTTACGAAAGGCAATGTGATAATATATATCACATCTTTAAGTCTAAACTTGGGACACAAATACACTTCTGGAATTTATCCTAAATAAATGACTGAATGAATTATTTATTATAGCTAACAATGGAAAACGAATTGTCATCCATAGCACATTGCTTAAGTAAATCATCTACACAATGCTATGTACACACAATGAGGTAGATCCTTATATTATATAATATGAAGAGCCTATGGTATGTTATAAGATCTCCACAGTATTTGTAAAGTGAACAAAGTAGCTTTTAGAACAGGATGTCCAGATAGATAGATAGATAGATAGATAGATAGATATTAATGATAAATAAAAGATGGGAAGAATATAAGTATAATACGAACATGTAAAGCATAGCTTTCCACAGGGCTGTGGAGGAAGAAAAATAAGAACCAGGGGATTTTAGTTCTACTTTATTTAGTCAGTGTCTGATTTTTTTAAGCATGTGTAGCCAGTTTATTGAACATCTTGAAACTGATAAGTTATGAGAATAAAAGTGTCATTTTTCTCCCATCACTTCCTTCACACATGACCTGTGGGATTTTCTCCATCCTTTAGTGATATTTAGGGCAGATCTCACTGTCTTTCCCATCACTTTCAGGAACTTAAATGATTTTGTTTTCAACTTTAAAATGTTCTCTCCAATATAACTCCATACTTTTGTCTCCCATCTTAATAAATCTCCTCCCTCCCCTGGCATGATTCTGACCCCCGACTTGGGAAACAAGTAAATAAGAAAGAACCTAGTCTGCTCTTTTATACCCCTTGTCCCACTTCTCTTCCTCTATTCCTTTAGCTGCCTCTCTATCCTTCAGGATCAGTATAAGGTGAAGAAGGCTGAGACAAGAAGGGACAAAGCAGTTTTTCTTAGCTGGTACTGTGTGTTTCTCTCTCTTGGCTGTTCTGTATTCTGCCACAGCAAGCATCTGAATGCAGCCCTATCGCACTGAATGCATTAGTATATTCTTCAGACCCTTGCAAGGCAAGGACCACCACACTGCATCTTTGCACTGAACTCTTTGGCTGATCCTTGTAAGCCACCTCCATATTGAGTTCTTGTCCCAGGGTACACCTCCAACCCCTTTCTGCTGTTTCCCCTTCACTCCTGCAGGCAGCAGCTCTCTTGGGTGAGTTTTTTAACTTTATATATACAGAAAAGGGCGGGGAGAGGAAAATGGTAAAGCAAAAGAAAACAAAACAGGTCAAATAAAAATGATAAAGAAAATATGGCAAAATTTTAACAATTTGTTAATCTCAGTGAAGGGAACACTGGAGTTCTTTATGCTAAATGGCATATTTTTCAGTAAGTTTTAAATTATTTCCAAGTAAAAACTTCACAAAGTGCCTGTGTCTGAGGCACTTTGGGGCAGTGAAGCAGAAAGGAAGAGAACATATAGGCAGGTAAGTCCATGGATTTGCATTCCTGCATCAACTCCACTACTTACTACCCTCGTCCAAGTCACATAGCCACCTTAATTCTATAAACATTAATTTTCTAATCTATCAAAGGGAGATAATAACAGGAATCCTGCTGAAGTTCCTGAATTACTGTGGAACTCACATTAATCAAGGAATGTGTTATATGTGTGTAGGTGACACTTTCCTGTCAGTGTGGTATCATGTTCCCAAATCAAGGTCCCACTAGGTTCCCTGAACCCAAAGGGAGAAGGAACAGATGTTCCCCGCTACAGTGAATATATATGAATACCCCAAAGCCTAGAAATCCAGTGCACCATTCTTCACTCTATACAGGCTGAGACAAAGAGATATTCTAGGCAAAAACAAATACAATATATGGAGCTTTCTCCAAGTCAACTCAGAATGGGAATAAAATCTATGAGGCTCTTGAAAGCCAAGAGTCTACAGAAGAAACTAAGTCCAGAAAACAGCTGACTGCTATTTGGAATGAGTACAAGAATTCACCTGAGACTCTGAGGGACTGCTTCCTAATTCATTGTCAACTTTTAAAATTATGAATAATAGCTGACAGTATCCGAAAGAGTAGAGAACTTTCCCCTATCGCCAAACCTTTCACATGCACATTGTTTCAGAGAAGAGGCTATAAGAATGTGAGCCTCCTAAGTATTGCTTTTTTGGTCGGTATTCAGGGGGATAATCCTATAGAATCTCTTTAGTCTGTAGCCCTGTCTACCCAATGGCACTAAAGGAACAAAAGAACACAATCAGATAGGAACTGCTCTCCTAGCAAAGCCCTGGAGGTAGACTTCTGTTTTTAATATCATTTATCCAGGAGCTGATCATACTGCCAGAGGAAAGAGCCAGGAGTAATTTCTCCAGTAGTTTGTCATTGTCAGCAGGCATTTGGTTGCCAGCAGTAAGGAGATTTACCTCTGCTTTCTCTATTTCATTCTTAATATAATTCAAAAGTACAACTTCCACCCATGGACTTTGAGGCAAACACAATAACCTTAGTGGTAAATCCCAGGATTTCTACCCTCTACTCCATGTTCTAACCTAGATTTTCAAAAGTAAATTCTGCATCAAGACTTAGTTGCACAAATTAAATTGCTTAGATTCCATTTTGAGACATAATTAACATATGGTACTGTACAAGTTTAAGGTGTCCCACAGAAGGATCTAACCCATATATATCATGAAGTGGCCCAGTCACCAACTCAAATAGGTACAAAATTAAAGAAATAGAATTTCTTTCTTGTGATGAGAACTTCCAGGACCTGCTCTCGCAAAAACCTTCACACATAACATAGAGCAGTGTTAATTATATTTAATATGTTGTACATGATATCTCTGGTACTCATTTATCTTATAACTGGAAGTTTGTACCTTTTGACAGCCTTCATCCAATTCTTCCCTCTACCGTGCCCCCCACTTCTGGTAACCACAAATCTTATATCTTTTTTAATGTTTGTTTGTTTTTGAAGTATAATTGACCTATAACACTATATTAGTTCCTGTTACACAAGACAGTGATTCAATATTTCTATACATTTCAAACTGATCACTGTAATAAGTCTAGTTATAATATGTCCCCATACAAAGATCTTACATATTTATTGACTATATTCCCCACACAGTACATTTCATAATCTGTGTCTCATTTATTTTGCAAATGGAAGTTTGTACCTCTGCCTCACCTATAGTTCTTAAACTGAGGAATATAGAAGTTCCTCAGTCTTTTCAGACTTCCCCTTTCCTTGGCTGCTGCCACTGGTAGTGATTTTTGATTGAAGATTAGGGGCATGGGCTAGACCAGGGCATCGGGCTGTTACTATACTGTCATCTATGGATTATAAGAATAGGTTCTCGTGAGCCCTCATCAAAAATAAATGACCTCCATTGTCTTTTTCCCATAAGACACATATTATCTATGAGAGTCATTATGGCTTATGGTTAAAAACACAGACTCTACAGTGCAGATTGCCGTAGTCTCAATCCCAGCATCACTTTCACCATCTGTTGATCTTGGGCAATTAGCTGACTGTGGTCATTTCCTCTTATTACTGAGCCAGCAAAAAACATCCCCTTAAAAACTCCCTACTGAGAATAGGCTGACCTCAGAGTAAAACATTCTCTGATCTACTATCCCGTCAAACTACCTATACCTTTTCATCACTTTCATTCCCACTTCCACCAACAGGTTGTTTCCAGCTTTGTTTACTCCCCCTTATTAAAGAAAACCTCTTTTTTCCTAATCCTTGGGACTCTTGCAAATCTCATGATCAGAGTGTTCTTCCCAATGCAAAAGCCCCCTCCCCATATTGTAATCATTCCTTTTCTCCCTTGAAATAATATTTTTGAATGAAATCTCTCCTTACATAAACCTAGATTTTTTTTTAAATTTGGCAACTCATTGCTCAAATAATTCATGTTCTACCTAAAGCATAAGCAAACTAAAAAACAAAAACTATCGTTGATTGGATCTAGATCAAAATAAAGAAACCCAGTATGCATATTTGTAAAATAAAATAGAAACATAAATTGTCTTTCAACTTTTGCAAATTCACTTTGTTATGACCATTTCTTTGTTTTTTGGAAATGTTTCTTTAAGAAAGGATAAATTAGTGAAATGTCTTTTCTGGACTTTTTAAATCCAAACTGAAATATTTCTATAAGCAGTCACCTTCCCTCCAGTCATTACTGAGTTTGTTCCATTTTTCCATGTGTTGAATTTATTGAGTTGGTTGAACACTGAGTAATGGATAAATTCCATCTTATAAATCAAAATAAAATAACTGATTTGGTTTCCAATAAACTGATTTTTTTTAACATTTAAAAATGCAGGTAAATACCTTGTTCCAGAAAAGCCATCAACCTCACTTCTTACAAAAAAGAGACAATGTGTGTTCAATACCAAAGAAAGCACGGATAAGGAAGAACTTTAGAGAAATGATTCTCAAATTTTACCATACATCCTAATCACCTGGAGAACTTGTTAAAACACATTGCTGAGCCCCACCCCAGAGTTTCTTATTCAGTAGGTTTTATGGGGTTTGACTATTTGCACTTCTAACAAGTTCCCAGGGCTGCCAGTGGTGCTTGTGAGGCTACCACACCACTGATTAGAGAATTTCTTCTTTTATTGATTCATTCAACAAATATTTATTGAGTACCTACTGTGTGCTAGTCATGGTTCCAAGTGCTGGGGATGCTGCATTGAAAGACATATCAGCACCCTCAAAGATATAAACTGAGGAAGACAAACAGTAAACAAGATAAGTAAGTAAAATATATGGGATGTTGGTGAAAAGTGCTAAGGAGGAAAAAAATAAATCCGGGGATGGAGATAACTGTGTTGCAGTGGGTATAATGTTACATTGTGATAGGTTCAACAGAGAAATTCTCCCTCATGAGATGCTTTTGATTAAAACCTAAAAGATTTTCAATAAATGGTTCTGGAACAACTATATATCTACATGCAAATAAATGAATCAAGACATAAACCTTACGTGCTTCAGAAAAATTCACCCCAAATGGATCACAAACGTAAATATAAAATACAAAACTTTTAAAAGATAGTATAGAATCTAGATGACCTTGGGTTTTGGTTATGACTTTTTTGATACAATACCAAAGGCAGGATCCGTAAAGGGAAGAACAGATAAACTAGACTTCATTAAAATTAAAAACTTGTGCTCAGTGAAGGACAAAATCAAGAGAATGGAAAGACAAGCCACAGGCTGGGGGAATATATCCACAAAAGGCATATCTGATAAAGGACTGTTATCCAAAATATACAAAGAATTCTTAAAACTCAACAATAAGAAAACAAATACCATGATTTTTTTTAAATGGGTCAAAGAACTTAATGGACACTTTACCAAAGAAGATACACAAATGGTATATTAGCATATGAAAAGATGTTCCCGTCATATGTCATCAGGTAAATGCAAATTGAAACGATGAGATACCACTACACACCAATTAGAATGATAAAAATCCAAAATCCAGAACACTGACAATATCAAATGCTGGCAAGAATATGCAACAACAGGAACTCTCATTCATTGCTGGTGGGAATGCAAAATGGGACAGCCACCTTGGAAGATAGTTTGGTGGTTTCTTACAAAACTAACATATTCTTACCATATGCTCCAACAACAACACACCTTGGTATTTACCCAAAGGAGTTGAAAACTTTGTCCACACAGAAACCTGCACACACATGTTTATAGCAGCTTTATTCATAAGTGCCAAAACTTTCAAGCAACCAAGATGTCCTTTCATAGGTGAGGGGATAAATGCTGAATGGAATATTATTCAGCACTGAAAAGAGATGAGTTATCAAGCTGTGAAAAGACAAGGAGGAACCTTAAATGTATATTACTAAGGGAAAGAAGCCAATCCGAAGGCGAGGAGGGATTAAAAGGTGGAGCAAAGAGGATTTTAGGACAGTGAGACTACTCTGTATGATATTATGCCAGTGGATATATGTCATTATCTATTTGTCCAAACCCATAGACTGTACAACACCAAGATAGAAATCTAACATAAAGTATGGAATTTGGGTGATTATGATGTGTCAATTTAGGCTTATCAATTGTACCAAATGTATCACTCTGGGGGGGGACGCTGATAATAGGGGAGACTATGCATGTATGGGGGCAGGGAATATATGGGAACTCTCTGTACCTTCTGCTCAGTTTTGCTATGTACCTAAAATTGCTCTAAAAAATAAAGTCTATTTTAAAAAAACTAAAAGAAATAAGATATTTGTCTACAAAATATCTGAAGGAAGAGCCTTTAAGGCAGAGGAAAAGGAAATACCCAAAACTGAAGGCCAAAGAGAATCTGACATGGTCAAAAATTCTAGTGTGGCTTTGGCATAATGATGAAGAAGAGAATAATAAGGAATGTGGTCCCAGAGATGGGGAGAGATGGAAATCACAGAGACCCTTGTAGGTGTTCACAGCACTGTGAGTGAGATGGGAAGCCTTTAGAGAGTTTTGAATAGATTAAATCTAATTTACATTTTTAACACAATTACCCTGACTGCTGTGTTGAAAATAAAGAAGAGAAGAAAGAGCAGGGGAAGACAGACCTGTAATACTCATCTATTTGATGTTTACTTCATTCACCATACATATGCAGCGTACTCCAAATCAGTATGCTAATCTTTGCAGCATGTGCATAGTGATACAGTTAAACCCTATAAAATGCTCATAGTGGGGACTAAAACATCAACTGCATAAAACATGTGCTCTTGTTATTGCAAAGTTAATGGAAAAATTTTTTAAATTAAAAATATTTAAGCTTACATACAAGATTGCCTATACCCAGAATTCAGCAAGTCCCAAACAGTCACAAGGCAGTTGCTTCCTAAGCCTCCTTTGGCCTCCTGCAGAAGATAAAAATTTCAGCTCATTTCCCATCCTCCACACTCTCAGTGCGAACTGATCGGTGTGTATAAAGTATTATGCTCCAAAACAAGGCCTCTAACAAATTTGATCACGTCAACTGCTTTTGTAATTTTCAATGGTCACAGAGCAAGAACTGTTCTATGATGTCTGTATCCTTTACATACAAACTCCTAACTACAACAAAAAATTTACCTAGGAAAATATCTACTTTAAGAAAACTATCTTTTGATATCTTCATCAACCAGCTGAATTATAAATTGGCTAATTTCGTGAATTGCCAGAAGACCTTGATAAAGCTTCCATAGAGAATCTAGCCCCAATGTTATTTTTTCCATTTCCAATGAGCAAGATTTTACTCATATTTTTGCCTACTGCAAGAGACTTATTTTCCTAATGTGAAACCTCGGGAAAGTAAACCTTTAACAAGGCTTCACAAATATCACATGCTCAAGATATCCAAGCTTCACTACCAAGTATGTGTTATATATGTTTTATTACAGGCTTTGATAACTATAAGGATAGAGTATGTCTCCTCATTTTGCTTAAATATTTATAGCAGCTTGTAATTTTGTCTCACCTCTCTCTTTCATCCTCCAGAGTCCTACAGGATGCCCAGTTAAATTTGAATTTCAGATAAACGATGAATTACTTTTTAGTATAAGTATGCCCTAAATATTGTCCAAGACACACTTATACTAAAAATATACTCAGGGTGGTGACCCGTTTAGCCCCTTGAGCTTGCTGCTTGCTTGCTGCCTCAGGCAGTGGTGGGAAATCCCTCTTGGGACCTAGCTCCACAGCCTTTATGTTATGAACTTTTAGACTTTGAGTAGTTTTTTTTGTTTTTTTTTTTTGGCAGACTGGGTCTGGAAACTGGCCTGAGTCAGACTGTGTCCGACTTAGAAACCAGACTGGGTTCTGGTCAGACTGGGTCCGACTTAAGCTGGAGTGGACCGAGTGTGAGGTCTCAGGTGAATAAAATGTTGTTTTAAGGCTGGATAAGCAGGTTAACTTTACCAAAGATAATCGTTGAACTACAGTGGCCGCAGTAGAGAAATTTTAACTTAGATAAGCTTATCCTTTTATGAAGTTTCCTACAGAAAAAGGGGTCTCAGCCAAGCACTCACCATAAGGGTAGAGGGGAAATTATTTTTCCTCCTCTACAGTTTCTGGTGACCAGGATGAGACCCTTTGGGACACCCCACTCATTCTGTTCAACTTCTTGAATCTCTTTTCCATCTACTAGTTTGGATGCTGGCTGATTTGAATCAGTTTTTGCTCAAATAAACTTAAAATTTTTAATATGCCTCCATTTATCTTTTAAAAACCACACAATGCAAAACCATTCAGCAACAAAAAGGAACAAACTACTGAGAATGTGTTACAACATGGATGAATCTCAAAAATATTAAGGCAGGTAAAAGAGGTGAAATGCAAGAGACTTTTACTTTAGTATTTCAATATTTATATAAAATGTTCAGGAAAAGTGAATCTATACAAGGAAGAAAATGAGTGGTTGCCCAGGGTGGTGGTATAAGATGAGAACTGATTGCAAAGGGGCACAAAAGAGCTTTTATGAATCATGGAAATGTTCTAAAATTGGATTATTGTGAAGGCTGTATAACTCTAAATTTAGTAAAATTCATTGAATTGTATAGTTAAAATGGTTGAATTTTATAGTACATAAACTATACTTCAATAAGTCTATAAAAAATACTAGGAACAAATTTCATTATGGATATGTATTCAAAACTTCTAAGTAAAACATAAGAAAATGGAATCCAGCTGTGATAAAAATGATAATAAATAACCAACATCCAATATATCAGTATAAACAGAGTAAAAGGTTAGTATTATGTAATTATATAAGTAGATGCTGAAAAACTATTTGATAAAGTTCATCAGTCATTGCAAACTTAAAATAAAAATCTAAGTAATATTTGAATTAAATACGATAGACTGCTTACCAAAAACCAACGGTAGTCAGCACTCCAAATGTGGGACAAAACAAAACTATTGTCATTAAAATTAAGAACAAAACAGCCATGGCTACAGTTATCACAATATTCCACATTTTTAGAGGTTGCAATTCAGTGAGTAAAAAATGATATTAGAATATTAATGTTTAAATATTGGAAAAGAGCGACAAATATCTTTGAGATATGACTGTGATTCTTAAAAACAAAAAATTCCAATGAAAATGGCATTAAAATTAATAAATTTGCAAAATCTGACTACAAGACAAATATAGAAAAGTTTATTACTTCTCTCTCTGCTAGCAATAACCAGTAAGAAACAGAAATATGAAAAAAATCTTCATAATAGTGAAAAAATTGTGAAATATGTAGGGATGACTTTAACAAAAATACATACAATCTTTCTAACCCTTTATAACCTAAGAAAGCCATAAAATCATATTAAAAAAAGACCTTGAGAAATTTACTGACATCAGTTCTTTAGAAATTAATTTACAAATGTAAAGCAATCACATTCAGATTCACAATTTTGTTTTATTTTAAGCTGGATGAAAAATGACTTCAAAGGCCATAAGAAAGAATAAAAGTCTGTGAATAGCTAAAACAATTTGGAAAAAAATAGTGGGAGGACCCCTGCCTTACTCAATATTAAATTAAACATTATTATAATACTATAATTTAATCATTAACAAAAGATACTGATACTTGTGTAGACAAATAGATCAATAAAACATGACAGCATGAAAAATTCCAAAAATATAAAGGAACTTAAATGACAAATGTAGTATTTTACTTTAGGGGGACAAAAGTAATCTGTTTAATAAATGATACAGTAGAATCCTTTACCATATACACAAAAATTTCAGGATGGTTAAACATTTTAAGGTTAAATAATAATACAATAAATTTATACAATGAAAATAACAAAGAATATTCATACATTCTTGGTGTGGAAAACAATTTCCTTAGAAAGATAGAAAATTTTGAAACAATATAAAATTGATTACATAAAAGATTTTTAATTTAAATTTTGTCCAAAGATAAAAGACAGATAATAGACCGGGAGAAAAAAATGTAATACATAGGGCAATCAAAAGATTATCATCTCTAATATACAAAGAGTATTCATAAATTAAGTATAATCAAATAAAAATGGAAAAGATTACAAATAGCTAATTTCTTAAAAAAAGGAAATTTAAATGCCAGTTGAAATCATGGGTTAATCTATTTCATCTATTTCATCTGCCTTCACTTATCAAGATCATTTTAAGACTTGCATGTCCTCCAAGCAGCATGAAGACTAAACAATAATATGTTTTTTGCCCAAGTTGTTTTCCAGGAACTTGGGAGTCAGCTGGGTCTAGCTCAAGCTGAGCAGGTCAAGACTGGATAGGGCCACTGACCCTTCAGCTGGTCATGAACTACTGACACTTTGGTCTGGATAATTATCTTTGTGAGGAGCTGCCATGTGCACTGCAGAATATTTAGAATGATCCTTGGCCTCTACTCACTAGATGCCAGTAGCAACTTCCCAGTTGTGACAATTCAAATGTCTCTAGAATTGTTCTCCTGGGGCAAAGCTGACCCTGGTTGAGAACCACTAAGCTAGATCTTGACTGAGGATTAAATACGTCTTTTTTGTGTGTTATGTAAAGCACTTTGAACCCTTAATAATGCTGAGAGGGTCCAGCTGGCCAATGATTTTACGGTTGTAGGAACCACCTGTTTTCATATTGTTAAAATGATGGTTGCATTATATGGAACACATGTAATAGGGCATGAGCTGGATATAGTGCCAGCTTTCTGTGCTCTTTTGTGGATTCTGTAGAGTAGCCTATGAGTTATTCCATGGAGAAGCTGTGTAGGTTAGCAGTAAGGGCACAAGCTGGAGTGAGGTGACCTGGCTTCTATGCACAACACCTCCAATGCTCCACAAAGCTTACACTTCTTTGGGCCTCAGTTTTATTATTTACCAAATGAGGAAATCAGTCCAGAATATCTCCGAGGTCTTTTCTTGCTTTAATAATTAACAAGTTTATATCCAAATACTGAATTACTTATATGGCAAATTAGTTCTTTTTGAGCATATTATAGTTTATGACAGTGAGACTGCTTATGCAATTATAATGCAGCAATAAATGCCACCCCCTCCCAGTTCATTCTTGGATTTTTTTGATATCCTTTTCACATATAAATCTTAAATATTACTGGTCAGAGCCTGTTTGTCAGTCTCGGAGAGGTCTGCCTCAAAGAAATCAGGAAAATTTTCCAGTTGGGCTACAGCTGGCCTAATGGAATGAAGAAACTCTGACCCCAAGCAGGTTTGTGTCTGTGCTTCACAAATTGTATTTGGCAAGACCTCAGTTTCGTCAAAAAAAAAAAAGAAAAACAAAACTAAGCCCAGTATATTGACCTCCCCTTGCACTATCCAGGTAGGGAGCTCTGGTTTGTCTTATTTCCTCCACCACAAAGATGTAAAGAAGAAGGCAGCAAGAGTAGGCAAATACTACAGGGAGTCTGTCACATGGCCCCAGAGTTCCTTTGGTTGGAGATTCCATTAAAACACTTGTTTTTGAGACAGAAAGATACATTATAACAACAGCATGATTATGTGAATGATGCTTTCCAGAATTATGCAGTGGGAAGGTCTGGTCAGTAGCACAGGTTTCTGCCCAGCACAGGTTTCTGGTGGCAGTGCTGGGGGGCTTTAAGTAAGGGGATCAGCAACTGTGCTCAGGAGCAATTCAGGAAGAAAGACCGTTACAGAGAATGCCGTTGGACAGACGAGTATACTTGTTACCAAAGAACTTGTAGTGGCTCTTAAAGGGGGTCTCAAACACAAAATACCCAAAACACAAGTGACCAGGCACCTCCATCTATGCTACCCCTTCTGTGTGCCTTCACCTAATAAATGGCACCATCATTCTCCCTCCTGCCCAAGCCAGAAAACTGCATGAATTCCTTAAGCTCAAAATGCCCAAAACTCATCTGATCATGTACTTGCATGTATACTACTGCTTCTATGTGCCTTCACTTAATAAATGGCACCATCATTCTCCCTCCTGCCCAAGCCAGAAAACTGCATGAATTCCTTGATTTTCCTCCTTTTTCTTTCCCTACGCAAATATAATAACAAAGTCCTATCAATTTTTCCTGCTTATTTCTCTCACACTGACTCAATTCTATCCATCCCCACTATTGATACTTAGTCCAGGCCACCATTGCCTCCTCCCTGGGCTGCTTCTATCACCTCCTAACAGGGGTCCTAACCAACAGTTCTTCCCCTGTGCAATGGAGATTCTATGCTTAAATCACAGTGATTTTCCCTGAACTCCAAGATGGGCATGATATTCTCATGCTTGAAATAGAGTGGCTTCCCATTGCCCTCAGGCTTCCCATCATGGTTTTCAAGGCTTATCTCAACCTGGCCTTGCTTACACCCCAGATGCCACCTCTTACCACTTCCTACCTTGTATTCTGTGCTCCAGTCATATGGTAACAATATCAGTTCCTCCACGAAATTGCACTCCTGCTTATCTCCCAGGCCATTTTCTATACTGTTCCGCTGGGTAACCTTTCGAACGTGAAGAGGCCTGTAGCTCAATTAAGCCTGGGCAGAATGAAGATTACCACAGCTTTTTCCAATCACCTCTCTCCACGCTCCCCATGCCTCAGACCTCCCTGCTTCTTTATTGCTTATCCCATGAATACACCAAGCTCCTTGCTTTTACGGAGGTGGATTTGAGATTTGTTTTTTCATCTCTGCCTGACGAATAAACTCTCTTTTTGCTGCAAACCTTGTCTCAGCGTTTTGGCTTGCTGTGCATGGGACAAAATGAAACTGGTTTGGCAACACAATGAATATATGAAAACTCAGTATCACTAATAGTCAGGGAGATGTAAATTACAACAAAGAAATCATTGCAATGAATCAGATTGGCAAAAACATAAGGAATGATAATGCTTACTGTGGGACTATGAATGAAGAAATAAGCACTCATATACTGCTAGTCGAACTAAAAACTACTGCATTGTTTTTAGAAATAATCTGTTGATATCTGCTGAAATTTAAAATATATAATACTTGACCTGCAAGATGACTTGGGGTGTTTACCCTAGAGACAGACGTATAAGGATGGTTAGACGGGAGACTTGATTCTGACTCCGGGGTTAGGTTATTTGTAAGTGAGGTTCAATTTGCATATACAAAACTAGCCTCAAATAATACCATAAATTTCTCACAAAAACAGTTAGCAAAACTTGGTACAGTGAGATGTTCACAATAAATGGCATGTGGGAAACTGAACCCAACTAAGACAGTAACAGATTTCCTGTCTGTAGACATATGTTCACCTTTGTTTTGAGGCATATGATCATTGAATACAGGGGCAAGTGGAATAACCCACATTGTTTAAATTATTTCTCTCCCACCTTAACACAGAGATCAAAGTTAACATCACTACTAATGGGGAAAAAGATTACACCCTCTGCCTCCTAATGTAATGCACTGAATAGGACATAACATTATTTATGTAGTGCTCTAGCCAAAAATACATGACCTGAATCTAATCACAAGAAAAACATAATCATGAGAGAAATCCTTGGGTCACAGCTACAAAACAACGTCTTTCTCTTCAAAATGCCAGTGTAATAAAAGATAAAAAGATGATTAAGCAATATTTCAGAATAAAGGAAACTAAAGGAATATGACAAGGAAACTAAAAAGATATGACAACTAAATGTGTTTCATGGTCTGAGATTGTATCTTAGATTTTTTTTTAATTGTTATAAACAATTTGTGACAGTGAAATTTGAATAACAGTTGTATATTACTTATATAATGTTTAATTTCTGAATTTGATCAGAAATGCTAAAAAGCATTTATTCTTAGGAGAAAGGATGAAATATTTAGGAGTGGAAGAGATACATGCTGAAAAGTTTAGGAGTCTGCCACTTACTCTCAAATAGTTCAAAAAAAACTGTATAAATATACACACATATACATATACTAGTAAATCTAGGTGAAAGCTATATAATTCATTTTGCATGTTTTGCATATTTTCGTAGTTTTAAATGTTATCAAAACAAAAAATTAGAAAAAGGACTAGACAACCTATAGTCCTTCATGTGCTAAGTGGGTTTATCAGGGTTCTCCAAAAAGACAGAACTAAATGAGAGAGAGAGAAAGAGATTGATCTTTAGCAATTGGCTCATGCAATTATGAGGCCTGGCAAGTGTGAAATTTGTTGAGCAGACTGGCAGGCTGGAAACTCAAGGAAGAATTGATGTTGCCAATTTGAGCCTGAAATATGCAGGCTGGAAACTCAGGCAGGGTTTCTATGTTTCAGTCTGGAGGCTGAAACATAGAATTCCTTCTTTAGGAAACCTCAGTCTTTGCTCTTAAGGCTTTCAACTGGTTGGATGGGGCCCACCCACATTATGGAGGGCAATCTACTTTGTTCAAAGACTATGATTTAAATGTTAATCATTTCTAAAAAACACCCACACAGCAACATCTAGATTAGTGTTTGACACAAAAACTGGGCACCGTACCCTAGTCAAGTTAACACATAAAATTAGCCATCATAGAGGGCTAAAGGTACAGAATAAAATATATTTAAGAGAATGATTGAGCTTTTAGCAAAAATGCATCATATCTGTATTGTTAAAGTTCTCTCTCCTCTCCTTCGCCCTATCTCTCTCTCTCACACACACAACACATGCACACACACAAGCACATACACACAAAGAAGCAAGGAAAAGGTGAATCTACTTAGGCAGCTATGCTGATTGCAGTAAGTTCAAATTACCAAGGATTGATAACAGCGATGTCCACAGCAGCATCCAATATCCAGTGTCAACCAGGACGAACTCCCTAGACCAGTAGCTGGATCAGTCCATCAAAGTGACATAGGACATTTTTCCTGACAAAGTCCTAACCTCCAAGTACACATCTCCAGCTCTCCCAGAGATTCTGTGTACTACCCTATATCTTCCTAAATTTTTTTCTCAGCTCTTCAATCAGCAAAAGTCATTTTCTGTTACTTACAACTAAGAACACTGACTGATTCAGAATATGCTATCAGGAGAAAGTGCTAATATTGAGTTTGGCTAAGTGATGGAGGTAAGGCTGAGGGCTGTGAGGACCCTATCATTATATAATGGGGATTTTGTAAATTTTGCTATATGGTTGCAAAATGCTTACAAAGGTGGTAAAATCAAGAAAAAACATAGGTGACCTTTAGGATTCTGCATGAAGTTAGAGACTTTTTACTGTCTACAGTGATGCCCAAACTAAAGAAAGGAACAAGCTTAGGCTGAAGGTGACCCCGATAGCTGAGGGGGAGAATGCAGATTTAGCAGAATATAAACACAGGACTAGGAAAAAGCCAAAGCTCCCAAGAACTTCCTGTAGGCATGTGGTGGATTCTCTTCTTCAAAAGGGGGTCAAGTCTGGTGGCAGAAGTCAGATTGTGAAGGTTATGGGTTTAAATTGCTTCAGCACTAAAGCTATTAAGCCAAGGGACCTGGGGTCAGACATCCCTAGCTCCCAGAACCAAAGGTTGCTTTTGTTTTTATTTTCTGATCATTAGCCAATGGAATTATTTAAAAGGAAATATATTATATTTAAAGGGGTCTGTATTTCCCAAGCAACATCATATCTGGCCTGTAACAATCTGCAAATATTCAAACCCAAGGCAATCCCCAGATTCCTGAATTTGTACCAATAGGAAGAAGTTGCTAAAGTTATACATCCCTCAAAAGAGCATCCCTAATGCACACCTTATATATGGGCAAGGAAGTTTGCCCCAAAGAACAGAACCAAATGCTTATATGTTGCTGACCAAAAGCAAACAAAAACACTGCAGTGCTTGGGGAGATCAATCATACCTTCCTATCCAGTAGGATGTGACATGTTCCATGGACCAATGACATATGTGTGTTGTTTCCCCATCTTCCCTTCCACAAACAGAAATTTTTACTGTAGCTACCTGGTTCATTCATCACTATGGTATACTGAGTGTGTTAAGATAAATAACATATCAATATTTTTCCACAGTTCCCTGGACCATGAAGAGCTCCATGAAGAATTGATAGAGAGGATTGTCCCTAACCTGGAGACCCTAGACTTCCAATCCAGTGAAGCAAATGGATGAGTCTTGGAAATTTTTTTTGTAGCAAAGGAATGAGAGTGGGGCATAGCTATTCATTAAAGTGTATTTTAAGACTACACTTGAAAATATGCATTGAGTAGGCAACTACTTACATCTGCATGTGTAGAGTATCACGGCAGTTTAAGAGATAGAGATGTATATGTATGTGTGTGTGTGCATATATACATACACACATAAGTACATATATGCATATTTTTAGAAGGGTCTAGAAAAAGATGTGGAAGGACATATACCAAGATGTAATTACTAGTTACTTCAAAAGGGTGAGGCTAGGGCCTGGGGTAGGTAGGCTATTTACTTTTTTTAATACATAGTTGTATTTCTTCCATTTTTATAATATGCATATAATACATTTATGATTTGAAATAATAAAGAAAATTATTAAATGTCTATAATCAGCAATAAAAGTGACAATTAAATGACAAATGAACTTCAAATATCCATTTAGAACTGTTCAAGAGAAAAATAAGAAGGCATATTGGCACGCGTGTTCTAATCTGTCTCTATATAATGGAAGAGACAGATTCATTCTTTAAATAAAGAACAGAAACGAGATTACTGGCCAGCATACTGACAATCTTCAACAAATGTAGAATCAGTCAGTTATCAATTAAAATTAAAAATCCAAACTGTCACAGGTGACTTCCAAATGTGTCTCAAGACTTTCCTTCTTGATTTCAAATTTTGTGCTCAGTCTCCATCTTCACCTTCTGGACCTCCCCTTTTTGGCAAAAGCATTAAACAGCAACAGAAGCCACTATTTTTGGAACTTAAGCCAAGCAAAATAATTTCAAATAAGATCTGATGTTAGTATAAGAGGAAGAAAGCCACTATTCTCTGAAATTACATTATCCAGTTCCAGAAACAGAACCAACTACTTTACCCTTCAAATGAAAGTAAAATCCCAAACTTGCACTTTTCAGGTGAATCAGTTCCAGAAAACAGCAACTTTCTCCTATCCAAGAACTAGACAGGTCATATTTGCCTTTAGCTTCTGTTTTAATGGCTGATATTGGTTTGATATTGAATATTATTATAGCAGGAGAAAAAAAATGAGGAAGTCAGATACACTGGCTAGAGCAATCTGTATATAGATGGTAATATCCTCAGCCAAGTGTGTGGCTGATTATCTGTTATTAAGAGTTGGTCTAAAAGTGCTTTGTTTTTTCTAAATACTTCCATTACAAAGCAGTTCATTTCATACTAAAAATGAGAAGAATTCTGAGATGCCAGGGGAGTGAGTGCTTCTTCTCTGTAAAGGAAAAGACCTTTGCAACCCCTGGCAGGAAATGACCAGGTTATGAGACAAAAGGGTCAGGGAATAAAGAAAATGCCTCAATGCAATCAGTCACCAATTACAGTTTATCAGCAGGAGAACGGATGTGAAATGAGTTTCTTTTCATTGGTATTCCCTGTGTCTAAGCCAATGAGACTGAACTCCTCTAAGTGAATAAATAAAACCCCTGCTATGCCATTCCACTGCAACAGTCCAGCTGCTTGGTGATACGATTGTTAGAGGATTCTTCTTTTAAGGTTTGTATTTTTTTCCAAATGAACCAAATTTCTTCCTTTGTATTGTGGATCAAAGCTGGGTTTAGATTCTATTCTGCTGACATTATTTCAGGATTAGTAAAGCTTAATTTCTTATATGGGACCTTTTTTTCAACATCTGAGGAACTCATCACTGGAGAAAATCTAAATTCATCTTGAGATGACTGAAAGTAAGAACTAGGACACAATAATGTACTTTCCAATGTACACTGAAAGTGAAATAGAGTTAGATATCTTTTTTAAAGAATAGTCTTGATTTATTGTACTAAGAGAGAATTTATTCTTCTCTAAATCTTAGATCCAGCCGAGCCAGACAGATACCAACATGTAAGTTTCTATTTAATGAGACAATTTTGTGTAAAGCCTAACCCTTGATTAATAGCAAACCTTACTAAAAGGGTTGTACAGGGTGACCTGGAACACAGAAGAAGCTGCTATTCAGCAGTAAAGAGAAATGTAGTCCTCCAACCAAACCTTCTCATCCTTCCAGTTGAAAAAATAGTGGGAAAGAGCTTTCTCACCCCTTTGTCCCAATACTAGATCTATGTTTGCAGTAATCCTCCATTAAGGCCCTTCAGGGACCAAAATCAGGGTCCCAAAATATGGACTATACAGCAAGGTGACTCCAAACAAACTTTTGGCTTACACATAGATCAGCTATTGTTTTAATAGTTATAGACGTATTTCAATATGTAATAAGATACATATAATATTAAAAATAAATATAACTAGTATATGATCACGTGAATATTTTAAGATAAATATTTAATTAAGTAAAATAAGTGAGTCAACTTAAAGAAAAATCATAAGCAAATAATAATCCAGGTGGCCTTTAGATATGGCATAAATACAAAGGTGATACTGAAATGGCTGAGGTTAAAGAAATCATAACCAAAAGTACATGCACTCTACACTGAGGCCCCCAAACATCTCTTACCTTACACGGTCTCCAGTAATATTGATGCATCTCCTCTAATACCTTATGAAACTATCTTTCCTTATCTTGCCACTGTTGCCAGCCTCAGGCAGGTAGACCAGTTTCCATATCTGATTCTGTGACTTGCTTTCTGTGTGACTTCTATGAGTTATTTAATTCTCCTGAAGTTCAAATACTGAGGCGTGGAGGAAAGAGGGAGATGTTGGTAAAAGGATACAAACTTTAAAAAAATAATAATAATAATTCCAATACCTACCGCATGGCCAGTGTGGTAAGGTCAAAATGCAGCAGTGTAGACTGAGGGTAAGTACAGCTGCTATTTATAATGGGCAGTCAGATTATCATTCAACATGCCATGGGATGAGGGTTT
This sequence comes from Physeter macrocephalus, assembly GCF_002837175.3. NCBI lineage: Eukaryota > Metazoa > Chordata > Mammalia > Artiodactyla > Physeteridae > Physeter > Physeter macrocephalus. The sequence goes on from NC_041221.1 coordinate 67,339,628, forward strand.
GCTGTGGAAGCCTTCATGCCACAAGCCAGGGATAACACATGCTTCCAGGGCACCCCTTTTCAACTTGTTCAGAGAATGATGACTGAGATTATCTTTTGATTTTCTATCACAAAAATTCCCTGATCAAAAACTTGTGTATGAATTACTTCTGCTCTGGGAAGATGGAGTAGATGTAATTTTTCCATATTCCTTCCACTAAGCGCAACTAAAATCCCTAGATGTTTTACATATTAAAAAATATAAGAAGTCTCTGAAAGGGGGAGAGAAGCCAGACTGGCTGAGGACCTCAAGATCTGAGGAATAACCTAGAGTCTCCTGGATTTTCTTGGTCTTATATATCCTAGACATAGTTTAGTAAGCTGGCAAGTGGCAAACACCAATGGGCACAGACAAGATCAGCCTCTCCCTCAACAAAAAAGGGATCAGGAAAGGGACAGCTTAGGGAAATATAAAACTTTTAGATAGTAACCACTCTATTCCAGCTTTGTGGAGCAAAGACTAGTTGGTAAGAAGACCCTGTCTCCATGCAGGATCACTGAAGATCATTTAGGGGCCCTGGATTTCTACCTCCATCCATCAGTAATATGTTCCCCCCTTCCCCCCAGGGTGGTGTCAGAGGAGGTACAGCGGCGATAAAGAACTTTTTTAAAAAATTTACTTATTTTTTTTCCAAAGGTCTTATCAATGTTTATTATTGCATGTTTTGAGTTTTTTTTCCCCCCCAGTTTGTTTGTTTGAGTCAGGATCTAAAGAAGGTCCCTATATTATAATTGCTTGGAGATAAAGAACTTCAACCAACCACCTAGTGGTAATGATGCAAACAAAATCAGAATCCCAGTGGGGTTTTGTAGAAATTGGCAGTTCATTCTAAAATGCCTATGGAAATAAAAGGACCTAAAATAGGGAAATGACTTGTAAAAGGAAGAACAAATTTGGTGCAGTAACTTACTACCTGATGTTAATTAAGACTTATGATAAAGTTACAGTAAGCTAGACAGGGTGATATTGAGAAATTATTTGAAAATCATATATCTGATAAAAGATTTCTATCTAAAATATATAAACTCTCAAACTCAATTATAAAGAAAGCAAATGATTTGAATAAATACTTCACCAAGAAGATATACAGATGGGAGATAAGCACATAAAAAGTTTCTCAAAACAGTTAAACGTTAGGGAACTGCAAGTTTAAACCACAATGAGATCCCACTACACACTTATTTGAATGGTTAAAATTAAAAAAAAAAAAAGAATAATTCCAAGAAACGTTGGCAAGGATGTGGGGGAATTAGACTGCTCATATCATGCTTGTAGAAATGTAAAATGGCACAAACACTTTGGAAAGTAGTTTGACAGTTTATTCAAAAGTTAAACATACACCTAATACATATGACGTAGCCATTCCACTCCAAGAGAAATTAAAGTATACTTCCATACAAAGACTACGAGAATATTCATAGCAATTTAAAAATAAAATTGTAATAGCCAAAAACAGGACACAACTCAAAGGCCCATCAACAGGTGAATGGATAAACAATTTGTGTTATATTCATGCAATGGGATACTAATTTGCAATAAAAAGAAATGAACAATTGATACATGAAACAAACAATACAGATAAATCTAAAAAAAATAATTATGATGAATGAACACAGCCAGACTAAAGAACACAAATTGTATTAACCTATTTATATAAAAACCTATAAAATACAACTGTAATGCAATCTGTAGTGCAAAAGAAGATCACTGGTGCCTGGGACAGGAGTGGGGGAGAGTGGAACCAGAGGAAGAAAGGATAAAGGGGCACGAGCAAACATTTGGTGACGATGCATATGTTTCCTCTTTTATGATGATGACTTCATGTGTGGATGTGTATATTAAAGTTATTAAATTTTACATTTTAAGTATATACTGTTCATTGAATGTCAATTAGACCACAGTAAAGCTGTTTTTAAAAATACTGAACAAAAAATCCCAATACTAAGGTCACACCTCAGACCAAGTAATTAACATCTCTGGGGGTGAGACCCATCAAAGAATTAATAGATTTTAAAGTTCCCCAGGTGATTCTAATGTGCAGCCAAGGTTGAGAAGCACTAGTATGCAGAAAATCTCCAGGGAATAATAAAGGAAGAATGTGCAACTGTGCACCATGCACTAGAGATTACAAGCAATGGGAGTTAAGAAGGATCAACATGCAGACTAGGAAGAAGTTAATGTGCAGTTTAGAAAGAAGACACACATGTCAAAAAGAGCCCTGAGTCACCATGCGATCTATAATGTTAGCTATTCTGAGTTCAACTAATCCTTTATTCCAAGAATCACACTGAAAACCTCCAGGCAAGACTCTACAGGGGAGGATTCTATTGACTCTGTGACATGGTGATAAATGATTTAGGTTCTGTAACAAATTTGTGAAGTGGGAAAGCATACACATATATACACTTTGTTTCTATTTTAAGTTTCCCCAGTGAACTCTTACAAGGAAGAAAAATCATGGTTTAAGATTAAAGCAGCTCCTTCACAACATAATGCAAGTTTCCATAGCATTTATTTTTCAATTAAAAAAAAATCAAGGCAAAAACACATTTTTATTTCCCTTGTTTTTATGCTACAAAGTCAGTCACACGTACATAGAAGGCAATACACAAATGCAGGTACCTTCAATTTAAAAACCTTGAGTTTCAAAGGAGAATGAATGTTCTTCAGACATCCAAGGAGTTTACCAGAGACTTTTTACCTGTGGCCTATGAACTTCAGAAAATTCTAGACAATTTTACATCACACGAATATGTAAATTTTGGAAAATAGGCCAGAGATCTTATCCATAGACAAAGGGATTGCTGACCTAAAGGGTAAAGAATAATTACCTCAAAACAAACATATCCTAAGCATATTTTTATTCAACAGACTATATAATCCAATTGGGAAATGATTTCCCTCGAGTGTGGAGGGTAGGTTCTTAGATTATAAGAACTTTGTAGAGCAAACTCACTGCTATGTTAACCAAACCCAGAACTCTTATTACCTAGTTGTGAGAGTTCCATTTAATATATTGGCAAATCTTTCTGCCTCAATGGAAAGGCATATTTGAGGGATGCTGACAGATCATCAGCTATTCTTACTGAGTACTCCCTAGGTATAGTCCTCTGCTGGAGTACATGGATGAAAAGCTAGGAGTCACAAAACTGGAACTTTTCTGAGCAATTTTAAGGGAGCAAGTGTTTTAAAAAGACTTTCTCAGCCATTTTCCCCACAAAGCTAATTTGTCTCTCAAGTAAATGGAAAATATATTTCAATGAGGATGGTAGAACCAGGTTAGAAAGTGGGTTGCTCTGATTCCACAAAGCTCAAGTGGGTCAGAGACAGTATACATATAAGAGGAATGTGAGTGCTAGAAAGAACAAAGGAGACGCTCAGCTAGTGAGGAAACAAAAACTCAAGAGCTTAGGAAAAGAGTTGAAAAAGTTAATCCAGAGTTGAAGGAAAATATGAAAATTCTGCATTTTCAGAAAGGCCATGCCTTTTATCTATAAAATTCACAGGAGGAGAAATTTACAAAATATTTTGTATCCCCAAGCAACACAGATTCTTTCCACATAAGAAACCTCCCAGGTCCCAGGGTCAAACTAACATTGATTGTTCCAGTCACAAGGACCTCTGTAACAAATAAATCTCTTTGCATCAATACTATTATTTCATATCCTTGTAAATTTCCTCTCTCTCATCCTCAAATTTCTCTGACTGGTTAAATAAACACAATAATTATCTCACCATAGGCATATTTCTTCTTCCTTAGTTTTCCTGTAACAAGTATTAAGGCAATTTATGCTTTTCAGTGATGAAATCTGCTCCAACATTTCATTATCTTTACTCTCGTACTTATTTGTTTCTTCTCCCTATTCAGCATTAACACCATCTTTACTCTCAAACTTATTTTGGTTCTTTTCTCAACTCCCTGGAAGACACCATATTTTTTAAAAATTTTATTGAACTGTTCTACAGTGAATATTGAGATTCATAAGAGAAATCACCTTAAATGAGAATGGTGTATTCCTAGGCTTGTGATTTATGATGGTGATAAATCTAATAAAAGCAGACATTATAGTTCTTAAATGGTTACAATAATAAGTGTTCCAGACATTGATTTAAAGAATTATTTGGATCTACCACTTAAACTGTTGCCTGATAAATTACAAGGCAAAGATGTATTCCTTGAGAATCACAGTGGCAATGCCTTGGGATTTAAATAAAAAGAAATTAATGGTGATCTTACAAAAACAGGACCAGAGTATACAATTTAAAATAACTCATGATCTACATAAGTTAAAATGTATTGGGGAAAAATGTATCGGGCGAAGGAAAATAAGATACCATCCATTTCTTTTTTTCTTTTTTTTTCCTTTTTTGGGGAACTCCTTCAGTCACTACAGATCATGGTAGATCACCTCTGCCAGAAACAGACATATTGAAAATTATCAGTTAAAACAATGACCTGGGACAGTGGTTCTCAAAGTGTGGTCCCTGGAAAAGCAGCAACAGCATTATCATGACACATTTAAAATGCAAATTCTCAGGCCTCACCCCACACTCACTGAATCAGAAATTCTGAGAATAGGGACCACCAACTGGTGTTTTAATAAGCCCTCCAGGTAATTCTGATGCTCTCTAACATTGAGAACCACTGGTCCACAAAGATCTAAATCATTTTTATGCTTTTAGTTGATTATTTTTTTTGTTTTAGCTTAAAGTAGGGGCTGTAGGTAGGTAGAAACCATATTTTGCAAATGATTGTGCTTGAATACTGTGCCCCTCTCCCTGAGTTCCCTTACTCATTAGAGAAAGCTGCAGTTATTGAAATCATATTGCCCATCTGATCCTTGTTATTCCTTCCTCAAAAATTGGGGAAAATATGTATTTTCCATTCCCACTAACACTGACCTATTTCAGGCCTTCATTATCTTATCTGAATTTTTACCCCCACCAACTGATCTCATCCCCTTCCCCTTTGGTCCATCCTCCACCCCCAGCCTGGCTAATCAGAATAATGTATCTAAAACAGAAATCTGAGCATTGCCCTGTTTTGCCCCTCCAATGACTTCCCCTTCCCTATGCTGTTGTCTGCAGGACATCCTAAACTATCTGGCATTCAAGGCCCTTCATTACCTAGCTCAGTCTTAACTTTCAGGGCTCTCTCTCCCCTTGCCTTGTCAGCTACCCTCTTCTTCAAGCACCATCAACATCCTTGTTATTCCTGGAGCCTCCCAGAAATAAATAAACTCTCTTAAGTGCCGACAGCTATGGTTACTCTCACCGGCCTAGACAACTACAGTAGTAACATATACATGCTGGTGAACTTGTAGCTCCACAGATTCTCCCCTCCTCGCAATTCTCTCCTGTAGCTGTCCCCTCCCCTTCAGCAATGAAAATTATATCAGTTAACCTGGTACACTAAACTGGGCCAAAGGGAAAAGCCATAGGAAGCCTCTCTAGTTAGAGAGGCTTTAAGGAAGATCTTTTTTTTTTTTGGTGGTACGCGGGCCTCTCACTGTTGTGGCCTCTCCCGTTACGGAGCACAGGTTCTGGACGTGCAGGCTCAGCGGCCATGGCTCATGGGCCCAGCCGCTCCGTGGCATGTGGGAACTTCCCAAACCGGGACACGAACCCGTATCCACTGCATCGGCAGGCGGACTCTCAACCACTGCGCCACCAGGGAAGCCCTTAGTAAAATCTTTAAGTAAGATCTTCTGAAGTCAAGGCTTCTGCTCCTCTGCGAATCCATCCAAGACCCAACAAGTGGAAATTTCAGGTTCTTTAGGTAGAAAATGTAGTAGTAGCATTTTAGGCCAGTGAGAAATATTTGGAGCTCCAAGCATAATCTTTTAGATAAGATCAGTCCAGTAGAATAGAGATAGTACAGCTAGAGAACCGTACCCCTCCAGACTGGTCATTTATCATATACCCAGAATCATCTAGGAAAGTTCTATTTTCAGAAATTCTTTCCTACTGTCCCCTTAAATTACCAGTAAAATATATCCTAGACCTCTTGTGTCACTTGCAAAAAGGCCTTAAAGTCTTTTGAGCTACTGTGTTTTAATTTTTCATTTGGAAAATATATCTAAATCAAAAGTCTTTTACCTAACACACAAATAATTCTGACACATCTCTGAGATCCACATAATATCGGAATTAGAAAAGCATTTGAGACATCTTCATTTCCCAATGAGAACAACCTCTCCAGAACCTTTTTTAAGTTAGCCATAATTTGGACAAATTAATTCTTATGAGTGTCTGACCAATACTGAATATGCTAGAAGAATGTCTTTTTAACATGCAACTGGAAAGAAACCAGCCCTAAATTCAATGATTAGTGTCACTTTCCTTCATTCTGTCTCATCCAGATATGGAGGTTGGCAAGGGTTTTATTTCCCGCTGCAAGTGTTTGAACTTTTCAATTTCACAGTGATTATACTGACAAGATCGAGTGCTGATTCTACCCTAATGAGATGATGGTGGTGCTTGAAAACCACAAGGTCAACCATGATTGAACTCATGTTTTCTCTGCGCACTAAGTTCCTTTCTGATTTGGACAATTATTGTTGATATCCATCAACTATTATCATCATTGGTAATAGTTCTTGGACCAATGTCCATTGTTTATTGTTGCTTTTGAGTCTAGTTGGCCTCAAAATAAAAGGAAGTTTTCTAAGAGGTAAATTAAGAAAGTAAGAGGAAGGGTCTTGATAAGAGATGATCAGTGATCCATTCACTATATTCCTAAACCCATTTGAATTCAAACTGTGACTAATATCACAGTTTCTGAGTGTATATTAGAGGTATTGTCTTTTTTTTTATGACAATAGAAATTTATTCTTTCACTGTTTTGGAGGGCAAGAGTCCAAAATCAAGGAATGGGGAGGGCTGTGCTCCCCTCCAAAGCCTTGATGGGAGGGTGCTCCCTTGAAGCCTCCAGCTCCTGGTAGCCCCAGGCGTTCCGTGGTGTCCCTTGGCTACTGGCAGCTTAACTCCAATTTCTGCCTCTGTCCTCACGTCGTCTCTCCCGGGTCTCCCTCTTCTTATAAGGACCAGTCATCTTGAATAAAAGTCCAACTCTAATCCAGGATGACCTCATCTTACTCCATCACTGCATCACTCCTCATCTCTACCTACACACAGGTTCAACTGCCCAGGTGAGCACCTCATTCAGAATGCTCATCTGGGACTTCCCTGGTGGCACAGTGGTTAAGAATCCACCTGCCAATGCAGGGGACACGGGTTCAAGCCTTGTTCCGGGAAGATCCCACATGCCGAGGAGCAACTAAGCCCATGCGCCACAACTACTGAGCCTGCGCTCTAGAGCCTGCGAGCCACAGCTACTGAAGGTATAATGCTTATGAAGTTTATGGATCTGTAATGCTTATGACATTCATGCACAGGATACCAAGAGAGTGAGCAGCATGTTGATCAAAGAAAGAAAATTCCAGCAAGCAGAAATAATTTTAAAATAACGCAAAATTTTACTTGTAATTTCTCAAAAAATGGTAGATATATATTGATCAGAGCCATACTTTTTTAAACTCCTTCCCCCTTTCCTTGCCCACCCATATCCCACAAACACCTCAGCTTTCCCTCATCTTACTCTCCTGCTGTTCCCCAAGCTAATTTTGCAAGTTCTTCCCTCAAGCTTCTTCTCCTTCACAGTTTTCTCCTGATTCTGTAACTCAGAATATTTTATTGCTCAAGGCAAGATTCTTTTTGAAGAATGTGGTAGAATATAGGGAATAGTCTTCTATGGTCCGAATGTTTGTGCCCGCTGTCCCCCTCTCCAAATTCATTTTGCTGAAATCCTGACTCCAGGGTAGTAGTATTTGGAGGTGGGGTCTTTGGGAGGTGATTAGGTCATGGGGCAGAGCTGTCACAATTGAGATCGGTGCCTTATAAAAGAGCCCCCAGAGATCCCCCTCTTCCATTTCCCTCAGTGAGGACCCAGCAAGAAGGCACTATCTATGAATCAGAAAGCAGGCCTTCGCCATATGCCTTATCTGTTGGTGACTTGATCTTGGACTTCCTGCCCCCCAGAACTGTGAGAAATAAATGTCTGTTGTCTATAAGCCACCCAGTCTAGCCAAGCCAGAATCCTCTTAGAGCAGGGGTCTCCAACACCCGGGCCATGGAACAGTACTGGTCTGTGGTCTGTTAGGAACAGGGCTGCACAGCAGGAGGTGAACTGCGGGCCAGTGAGCGAAGCTTCATCTGTATTTACAGCTGCTCTCCATTGCTCACATTACCACCTGGGCTCCACCTCCTGTCAGATCAGTGGTGGCATTAGATTCTCATAAGAGCATGAATCCCACTGGGAACTGCGCATGTGAGGGATCTAGGCTGCGTGCTCCTTATGAGAATCTAATGCCTGATGATCTGAGGTAGGGCTGAGGCAGTGATGCCAGAGCTGGGGAGAGGCTGCAAATACAGATTATCATTAGCAGAGAGGTTTGACTGCACAGAGACCATAATAAATCAATTGCTTGCAGACTCATATCAAAACCCTATCAGTGAGTGGCAAGTGACAATTAAGCTGCATCTGGTGGCAGGCTTTAAGTCAGAATCCGACACTTATTTTAGTCTGCGCATGGCCCGCCCATTATTTTATTTACCACTTCCATCCTCGGCTCTTTCCCGCACTGCACACTTGTCTCAGTCACAGTTTTGGTAAGCCCACAAGCTAACCCTAGCCAAAATGAGTAAAAAACAAACATCGCTGGAAAGCTTCTTTGAAAAGTGGGAAAGACCCAATGATGAGACAGCAGAAGATTCTAAGACTGCCCACAAAAAGAAAGCTGCATTTAAAAGGAAATACCAAGAGTCCTACTTAAATTACCCGTTCATTGCAACAGGTGATTCACATTCTCCAAGCCCGCTTTGGATAATATGTGGCGACCTGCTATCCAAGGAAGCCATGAAACCTTCAAAACTGCTTTGCCACGAGACCAACCACCCTGCATTAAAAGGCAAGCCTTTGGAGTTTTTCAAAAGAAAAAAATGGGAACATGAACAGAAGCAATTACTGAAGGCCACAACTTCATCAAATGTGTCTGCACTGACAGCATCACTCTTACTGGCTAACCACACTGCTAAAGCTAAGAAGCCCTTTACTATTGGTGAAGAGTTGATCCTGCCTGCTGCTAAGGACATTCTTCGTGAACTTTTAGGAGAGGCTGCAGTTCAAAAGGTGGCATGTGTTCCTCTTTCGGCTAGCACCAAAACTAGACGAATTGATGAAATAGCAGAGGATATTGAGGCACAATTGTTAGAGAGGATTAATGAGTCGCCATGGTATGCAATCCAGGTTGACGAGTCTACCAATGTTGACAACAAGGCAACAATGCTTGTTTTAATGAGATGTATTTTTCAGGAGGATGTTCACGAGGATATGTTATATGCACTTTTGTTGCCAACCAACACCACAGCTGCAGAACTATTCAAGCCTTTGAATGATTACATATCAGGAAAACTGTACTGGTCATTTTGTGTCCGTATATGCATGGAAGGAGGGGCTGCCGTGACTGGATGGCTTTCTGGTTTCACTACTCGCGTAAAAGAGGTCGCTTCTGAATGTGAGTCTACGCACTGTGTCATCCATAGAGAAATGCTGGCTAGCCAAAAAATGTCACCTGAATTTAACGTTTTGCAAGATGTGATTAAAATTATCAACCACATTGAAGTACATGACCTTAACTCACGTCTGTTCGTGCAGCTCTGTGAGGAAATGGACTCAGAGCACACACGTCTTCTCTTATACACAGAAGTGAGATGGCTTTCTAAAGTAGATCTCTGGCCAGAGTTTCTGAGTTACGAGAGCTGCTCCAGAGATTTCTTTTAGAAGAACAGTCACCACTGGCAGCACATTTCAGTGACACAGAATGGGTCACAAAACTTGCTTACTTCTGTGACAGATTCAACCTGCTCAGTGAACTCAATCTGTCACTTCACGGGAGAACGACAACTGTGTTCAAGTCCGCAGATAAAGTGATTGCATTCAAAGCCAAACTGGAATTATGGGGGCAATGAATGAACATTGGGATTTTTGACATGTTTCAAACATTAGCAGAGATTTTGAAAGAGACTGAGCCAGGGCCTTCTTTCTCCCAGTTGGTGCATGACCACCTATCTCAGCTTTGAAAAGAATTTGAGCATTACTTCCCAACCACAAAAGACCCCTGAACTGGGAAGGAATGGATCCACGACCCATTTGTGAATAAGCCAGGTGAATCGACTTTGTCCCTGCTAGAAGAGGATCAACTGCTTGAGATCGCAAATGATGGTGGCCTTAAAAGTATGTTTGAGACAACTTCAAATCTCCATATGTTCTGGATTAAAGTGAAGGCGGAATATCCTGAGATTGCCACAAAAGCACTGAAAAGCCTGCTTCCATTTCCAACATCCTGTCTTTGTGAAGCAGGGTTTTCTGCAGTGACAGTGACCAAAACAAGATCACGGAGGAGACTGGACATAAGCAACACACTTCGGTGTCACTGTCTCCCATAACCCCAGATGAGACCATCAGGTTGCCGGAAAACAAGCTCAGGGCTCCCACTGATTCTGCATTATGGTGAGTTGTCTAATTATTTCATTATATATTGCAATGTAATAATAATAGAAATAAAGTGCACAATAAATGTAATGCACTTGAATCATCCCGAAACCATCCCCCACTCACCCCGTCCATGGAAAAATTGTCTTCCATGAAACCGGTCCCTGGTGCCAAAAAGGTTGGGGACCGCTGTCTTAGAGGTTAGGGAGTTCATCTGTTACTCATTTCCCTCACATATGAATCTAAGAAATTATCCAGAATATGGTATCAACACCTAATTTGACACTCTTCAGCTTAGTTTCATCTGAGACAGGAGTTTACAAAGTTATCAAAATGAGATCATTTTTACTCATGTTTAGGTTAAGAATTAACATGCAGGTCAAATCATTTTTAAGAAAATGGAGAGAAAGTATTTCTAATTTAGACAATCAAAAATGTGTTGCAATTGCAAAATGTTAGGGAATTATTGTGGTGAATACTTCTTTTCCCTCAATGTCTTGCACTTGATATTTTCTTACTATACCTTGGTTATTAAACTTTCAAATTATTTTCCTTTCCTGAGTTTTTTAAGTCAAGTAATTTTTTCTAATGATCCAGTGCTTTAAATTTATAAGATTTAATGAGCTTGTAATTGCTTCCAAGCTCTCTACTTGCCCTTCCATGGTGCTTGGGTATTTAAAATGAAGTCTTATCAGAAATAAAAAACTGTCAATAGGACCCATGTGTTCTTAAAGCATCTTTACCATAGGAAGTAGAAGATTACCCACCAAACCCATTAGTGACACATCAGCTGGAAGTTGATGAGGTACAATCAGAACATGATGTTAGTAAACACATTCTACTGTACTCTGATTCTTCAGAGAATTCGTTCATACTGCAACTCCTACTACCCTGCCCAGATGGGCCTACCATCCTGTCCTCAGCCAGGTGCAAAATGAGTCACTGATTTTCGTTTGTCCAAAACTGAATATATAATAACTAAAAGGAAAACCTCAAGGCTAAAAACGGTTCTAATAAAAAAAAAACACACAATCATAAGGGAATCTACTTCGATTCTTCAGAAGAAAGAATTCAGCTGATAATGACTAATGCCAACCAATTTCTTTTTAATGTAGAAAAGAGGCAGTGTTGATATCATATCTTGATGAAGTTTCAGGGGCTCTTTCTTCCCCTCCTTTTTTAATAGTCTGTTCCGTGTCCTCTTCTTCATGTTGTTATGTCTTCTTTGTTGGTTCGAAATCCCAGGAGTTTCCCAGGTGAAATCTGAAACTGGCCTCCATACACAGAGTAAGGAGATACCAAAGAAAGAAGCAGATCACTGGAGAATGGCAGGTGGCAGGTTTAATAAACAAGGAAACTGACATACAAGGCTTATCTTGGGCAGCCACAAGAGGTGTAGATTTCAGCACCCACCTACCAGAATCTTAAAAGCTTACATAGAGACCTTAACTGGGTTCAGTCATGTATTCAGTCCAGATGGTCTCAACAACACCTTACTTCCTCAAGGCTGTGTCCTTGAAACAGGTCCCACTGTGAGAATGGGGAATGGTGGGTGGGACATATTGTACTTTCCAAGGACAAGGGAGGGGGTGAGGAGCCTCTGATTGCCTGGATCCAGCTCTCAGGTCAACTGGCAATCATGTCCTCTCCATGACCTCCTCCAACAACTTTGTTTCTAAAGTAGAACCAGATGAAATGTTAATGTCATTTTTTCTTAGGTATAAAATTGAAACAATGTTGGCCTTTTAAAAAGGAGAGTGGAATGCGATACTGCCATTCACCTAGCTTTTTGAAATCACCATCTAGGACAAACTCTATTTTATAGCATGAGCTTAATACTAGTCCTAACAAATGGAAATGCAACTACCCTCCAAAAGCCTTACCAATATGACCTTCAAAACTCTTGAACATTTTGAAAAATATTTCCATATTAGTAAGGGCTGTTTTCTCTGTATTTTCCATTTATTCTTTGAATCCAAGATTTAGAAATACAGGACATTCAAGGGGAAAACCTTATTCTATTTTTACCCACATACACTCAACCCCAGACAATTGCTGATCTACTTCATATCATTATAGATTAGATTTCCCCTTTCTAGAATATTATATAAATGGAATCATACAGTATACATGATTTTGTGCCTGGCTTCTTTGGCTTAGCAAAATCTTTTTGAGACTCATCCATGTTGTCAAATGTATCAGTAGTTTGTTCTTTTTATTTTGAGTAGAATTCAATTCTGTGAATACAAGATGAATAATTTATTCATTCACCTGTTGATAGATATCTGACTTATATTTTTGGTCGTTACGAGTAAAGCTGCTATGAACATTTTTAGCACACGTCCTTGTGTGAAATTTGTTTTCATTTGTCTTGAATAAATACCTAGAAGTGGAATTGCTGAGACTTGGTATAAGGGGCTTCCTTGCTTAATTAGACAATCAAATATACCAAGTTAAATGTTCAGGTAACTCCTAGATCCTTCTAAATCCTACTTCCTCCAAATATGTTTCCAGAGAAGTTGTTTTGTATTGTAGATATTTTGTATTGTAGATATTGTAGATATTGTAGATATTCTGAGGTATTATATACCTGTGAATATATTTATTGTACCATCATATTTGAATAATATTTTTGCTGGATATAAAATTCTAGATTCACAGTTGCTTTACTTCAACATTTTAAGTTTATTACTCTAAGGTGTCTTGTGGTCACTGTTGAATAGTCAGATGGAAACCTAATTCTTGTTTTTTGAAGGTGGGCTACACTGTCCTTCTGGAAACTTGTAGCATTCTCTCTGTGTTTTGTGTTCGTCAATTTGAATATTTTAATGAGTAGTGTGTTCAGGAGTGGCTTTCCCTTATCTCTTCTGTTTTACACTCTATGAGATCTTCCAATCTATATTCCATTCTCTTAGCATTTCTTTTATATATTCCATCTTTTAATTCCTCTCACATATTTCCTCAGATGTTGCTTATATTAATTCTGCTATTTATTATATCTTATATTCTTGATTTTGCTATTATATTTGTCATCTCTATGTTTCCTCTTGGCTACTCCTTACAAATACTTGTTCCTGCTTCACTTTAACAATCTTCACTTTTATATTTTCCAGGATATCAACTGTTTTTTATACAATCTTGATGTTATATAAGTTACTTAATTATCAAATAATATTTTTGAGCAGTTTTGCTGCTCAGGTATCTTTTTTTTTTTTCTCTGTCTTATGTGTGCTCATTTTCCTGAGAGTATTAGTAACTTTGGTTAATAATATCCATCCAAGGTGTGGGTCAAAGGCCAGTCTTCTACCATGTTCCATGTCTGGCAGGTTTTAGGGATGGAGCCTTGCCCAGGGCTCTCCACCCATGCCTCACTCTGGCTTTACCACACCATACTTACCAGACAAATCTGTTTTACATGAAGCACGCTTATATGTCTACCATGACACCATCCTTCCCAAGTAATTTTCTCCCTTCAGTATAACCACCTACCCTTAGATGTAAGAGAAGAGGGATGTGAGGGAGAAGAATATTCTCAGGATCTGGCCAAGAGCTCAGTTTTTTGCTCCTCACTCCAGCCAATGTCTCCAATTTCTCCCTAACACTATTATTGCAGTCCTCATGATACCAAGCTGGTGCCATTTTCCTGACTTGCAGTAGTTGTGGTGCAGGCAAGCCAATCTGAAGGGGGAAAATTTGCACAACTCAAAGAGTTCTCCAAAGAATTTTCTGTATCTCAGAACCTATTCATAGTGAGTATATTAACTAATCTCTAAGGGAGAAAGCACTCAAAGAGAAAATAAGACTTTGGCCCTTACCTGACCAATTTCATTTCAAAGGAGAATTAAAGACCCCTAACCCTGTGTCTGCTGCCACCCATCCCTTTCCTTCTGAAATGCAGCAAACTTGAGATGGAGAACAGTGGTTAGTGGGAAGTGGCCAACTCTGGCAGTAGAGAAGAGGCAAGACTGCCAAGAAATGATAGGGAGGATCTAAAATGTTCTGAGAAATCCCCTTTCTGCTGGCCACAGTGGTAGTCCAGTTCACCACTAACTTGCTGTGTGATGATGACCAGAATATTTAACCTCTCTGGGCTTCAATTTCCTCATCACTAATATGAGGATTCCTTCTAATTCTAGTAGTATGTGACTTCATCTTTATATTTTTAATGAATGAAAGATTCTTTAAATTCTATAGTGCTTTACTATTTTCTAAAGTTTCACAGATGATTTCATATAATCCTATAATAATCCCTGTTTTTAAATGATCATTTCCAAAGAAGTTTTGTACCTACACTTTAACCCTTACTCCTTTTGTCTTCCACATCACAAAGCTTTGCTCTTCTTTCTCTAACTTTGTCTTTAATTCCAAACACTTCACAACTTACACCCATTTCCCATCAGTATAGGCATGAAAAGTAACATTATGCACCAATGGTATAAACTTTGAAAATTGAGATCAGGTCTTCCTACTTCAGAATCTTTCTTTGGCTTAATTATCATCAGAAAAACTAACATCCCACCTTCACAAAGGCATCCCTTTATTTTTATATGCTTAAATTAGAGAGAGGAAAAAAGTAAAAGTAAGAAAAGGCCCTGAGGTGCAAGTTTTCGAAATTAAACCACAGGTTTTCTGTGCTCTTAACCAGAAATTTCCAATTGATAAATGGCCTGTTAAGAAATGCTTTGCAGATAGCAGTTTTTCCAATGACTAAATACTCCTACCTTCTTGGCCATGAGATGCTAATGTTCATTTATAGTGCTTGAAGTAGGGAGAGCAGTATGGAAAATGGTCTGGAGATAAGAGGGAACTCAATGTCTTGTATTATTTCCATGTGGCTGGAGCACAGAGTACAAGGTAGGAAGAGGCAGCATCAGAGGTATAAGCAAGGCCAGGTTGAGATAAGCCTTAAAAACCATGATAGGAAGCCTAAGAGCAATGGGAAGCCACTCCAGTATTTCAAGCATGAGAATATCATGCTCAAATTGCAGTTCAGGGAAAATCACTGTGATTTAAGCATAGAGCCTCGATTGTATAGGGGAAGAACTAGCGGTTAGGACCCCTGTTAAGAGATGATAGAAGCAGCCCAGGCAGGTGTCAATGGTGGCCTGGATTAAGTATCAACAGTGGGGATGGATAGAAGTGAGCTAGAGTGACAGCAATAAGCAGGAAAAATTGATAGGACTTTGTTATTATATTTGTGTAGGGAAAGAAAAAGTGAGAAAAATCAAGGAATTCATGCAGTTTTCTGGCTTGGGCAGGAGGGAGAATGATGGTGCCATTTATTAAGTGAAGGCACATAGAAGCAGTAGTATACATGCAAGTACATGATCAGATGAGTTTTGGGCATTTTGAGCTTGAGACACCCTTTAAGAGCCACTACAAGGTCTTCGGCAACGTGTGCACTACTCTATCCAATGGCATTCTCTGTAATGGTCTTTCTTCCTGAATTGCACACAAGCATAGATGCTGATCCCCTTACTTAAAGCCCCCCAGCATTGCCACCAGAAACCTGTGCTGGGCAGAAACCTTGGCTACTGATCAGACCTCCCCAGTGCATAATTCTAGGAGGCATGATTCACATAATAGTGCTGCTGTCACAATGTAATTTTCTGTCTCAAAAACAAATGTTTTAATGGAATCTCCAGCCAATGGAACTCTGGGGCCATGTGACAGAATCCCTGTAGTATTTGCTGCCCTCTTCTTTACATCTTTGTGGTGGAGAAAATAAACAAATCCCTATTTGGATAGTGCAAGGGGAGGTCAATATACTAGGCTTGGTTTTGTTTTTTGTTTTTTTTTTTACAAAATTGAGGTCTTGCCGGATACAATTTGTGTAGCACAAACTGTAAAACCCAAAATCTGGTTTGGGGAAGGATTTCTTCATTCCATTAGGCCAGCTGTAGCCCAACTGGAAAATTTTCCTAATTTATTTGAGGCAAACCTCTCCAAGACTGACAACCAAGCTCTGACTAGCAATATTTAAGATTTATATGTGAAAAGGATATCAAAAAATCCAAGAATGAACTAGGAGGGGGTGGCATTAATTGCTGCATTATATCTGAATCAGTAGTCTCACTGTCACAAACTATAATATGCTCAGGAAGAACTAATTTGCCATATGAGTAATTCAGTAGTTGGATAGAAAATTGTTAGTTATTAAATCAAGGCAGGGCCTTGGAGGTCATCTGGCCCAGTTACCTACATTGGCAAATAATAAAACTGAGGCCCAAAGAAGTGTAAGCTTTGTGGAGCAGTGGAGGTGCTGTGCATAGAAGCCAGGTCACCTCACTCCAGCTTGTGCCCTTACTGCTAACCTACACAGCTTCTCCATGGAATAACTCATAGGCTACTCTACAGAATCCACAAAAGAGCACAGAAAGCTGACACTATATCCAGCTCATACCCTATTGCATGTGTTCCATATAATGCAATCATCATTTTAACAATATGAAAACAGGTGGTTCCTATAACTATAAATTTATTGGCCAGCTGGCCCCTGTCAGCATTATTAAGTGTCCAAAGTACTTTACATAACACACACACACACACACACACACACACACACACACACACACACACACACACACACCACACAAGACATATTATCAATCCATGGTCAAGGTCTAGCTTAGTGGTTCTCAACCTGGAGTAACTTTGCCCCCAGAGGACATTTCCAGAGATATTTTTAGTTGTCACAGCTGGAGGGTTGCTACTGGCATCTAGTGAGTTGAGGCCACGGATGATTCTAAACACCCTACATTACACATGGCAGATCCTCATAAAGAGAACTATCTGGACAAAAATGTCAGTAGTGCTGAGGTTGAGAAATCCTGGTCTAGATTAATTACATAGGCAGTAACTCAAAAGTCCTCCATCCCTGGCTGGTGATCATGATGTTTGTTACAAAAAATTTAGAAAATGAAGAGTGGTAGACAGCTGTCTAGGCATAGATGAAATGCACCCCATAAGGCAAATACAACAACAAGCAGAGGAGAGACTCTCAAGAGGAAGGGTAGGGTAGTGGCTAAGGTCAGAGGCTAAGGTTCATGCTCTCCTGGCTGTGTATCTTGGGTAAGTTACTCTAACCTTCCCTAGTCCTAGTTTCCCCAGCTCTAAAATATGGGTAAAAAAATTAGTGACAACTAATATATATACTATATATAAGTGTGTGTGTATATATATATATGCATATATATATATATATATGCTTAGTGTAGTGCCTACATCTAATAAATGCTTAATAAATGAATATAATTTTCACCAGCTGTGGAGATTAACAGAATTATTTGTTGAATCCAAGGCTCCCATTTTACAGATGGCAAAACTAATTCTCAGAAAGGCATAAGCCTATCTTATATTTTCTCTACCATTATAAATGAGGCCTAGATTGTAGACATTCAATAAATATCATGTCGGTTTTATTTGTGACTAAATTCTCAACATCTCAGGAAAGGAAGAAAAAAATGTGGAGACTGTTGTCCTTTTTCACAAATTGGTTAACTGAGGCCAAACATTAAGTACCTCACCCAGGTCTCCCTTCTGGGAAAGTGAGGACCTGGTCCTGAATGTAAACGCCACATGCTCATTTGCTAATGTCACAGCAGGGCAAGTTTCAAATCATTTCTAGTTCTTTTTTCAAGACTTTGGTCTAAATTTAGATCAAATTCATATTTCCCTCAAAAGCACAAGTTTCCAAATGAAAGATGATTGATCAGTTGCTGACCACATAAATCATTCATAGGCACTAGCTCAGACAGCTCCTGGTTCATTATGCATCTTCTTGACAAAAAAGCAAATTAATACACCAGTTCTAATAAACCTTGGACCAATCTATCTAAATCAATCAAGAGTAATGAAATAGTAGCAGTTACAATGCTAATGAGCAAACCCCTTTCCTCATAAGGATTCTAGATGAGTAATGTATTTGAAAGGGTATCTAGCAAGCAGCTGAAGACCCTCAATACATGTGACATGCCCTATGTAGTTCTCCAGAATCTGGGTGGTTCAGGAGTCTATCTGAAACTCACAGAGTGGAGCTATAGGAGCCCTGATCGAATAATAAAGTATTTAATCCTAAGGGGAAAATACTATGATTCCCTGCCCTACTCCACCTCAGGCATATAGAGAAGGGTCAGTCACTGGCTGCAGAGGCTAGGACTCCAGGGTTACGTTTCTTCCCATTTGGGAGGGAAAAGCAAAGATCCAAGAGAGACCTTGGGATTAGACTTGAAGGCTGCAACTCCTCTGGGAGTCTGTTCCCTGTTCTGTTACATTTTCACTGAAGTGCCACGATTCCTTTGACATTGTTGCTGGACTCACCATTCCAAAAGCTGACATGTCACATGCCTTGTTTTAAATAAGCCTGTTGATCCACTGCAATTACTATTCCAAAGGAATACAGTTAGCTCAAAGGGCATCATACCCACAGGAAATCAAGAGAAAAACCATACCCCTACCATACTCCTCTCTCCCTCTGATTTTCTGCCAGCTTCCCCACGACCCACCCCATTGACACACCTAGAGGGCAAGGGCTTCCAATGATGAAGTTCATACCTGGCAGCTTCTTGGAGATAGAGAGCAGCATGGCAAAGGAAAGCGATCACAACTGGAGACAGACAGAGGCTATGTGGTACACTTACTTTGAACTGAAAATCTCTGGCCCTTTGTCACAGTGAGTGCAATAGGACTGCACTTCTTAGAGGTCTTTAGACACTTACAACCGGGCTGTGAAGCCGAATTATCTCACTGGCCATCTGTACAGTCCTAAGCAAATTACGTTACCTCCCCAAGCCTGTTTCCTCATCTGAAAAATTAAGAAAATAATAATAACTAATTTTCACTGTGTGTCTACTATATGCCAGGCACTGTTCTGAGAGTTTTAAATATTTAGATGTTAAATCAGTTATTCTTCACAACAAAACTGTTATTATTATTCCCTCCTTACAGATAAGAAAATTAGGCACAGGATGTTTAGGAAAAAAGCCCAACCTCACACAGCTAGTCTAGCAAATGACATAGCCAGAACTCAAAGTCAGGGAGGTCAGCCCTAAAATTCATGCTTCAAAGCATTATGCCCTTCTTCATCTTAGTAATACTAGTATACCTATTTATTGGGGTTATTCAAGTAATTTAAAATATAAATGCATGAGAGCAGTTGGTGCTTAATAAGTAGGGGGTTCTCAAGAGATACTACCTAAAATTAACCCTATCATTTTGTAATTTCCCAAGACTGGTTTTTTTAATACCTAGGCATAGTAGACAATGTTTAAAATGTTCCGCAAATAAGATTACATTACCCTGGGGACATGGGGGAAGGGAAAACAGTCTGGGAAAGAAAAACATGAAAGTGTTCCTTCATAGCTAAAAATATCCTGAGACTTAATATTGACCCCTAGGAGCCATCTTCAGAATGCTTTCTCTCCCAGGATGTGTCAGGACCAAAGTCAAGAAAATTCTTGACTCAAAAATGCTCATAAAGGGTTTAGTAGAGAAAAACAATTAAACATCTGGGCTTCTGGGAGACATGGCTCCACTCTTTTGTTTCTGTAACTTATGTTTCTGAAAGAGTTCTCACCTTCTTTCTTATTTCTTTTCTTTGGAATCTTCCTCCTATTACTGATGCATGAGACAAACCCCTATTTGTCTATTCAGTATATGTATACGTATATCCCCATATCCCCTTCAACCCTCACTATCTCACCCCTCTAGGTGGTCACAAAGCACCGAGCTGATCTCCCTGTGCTATGCAGCTGCTTCCCACTAGCTATCTGTTTTACATTTGGTAGTGTATATATGTCAGTGCCAATCTCTCACTTTGTCCCAGCTTAACCTTCCCTCTCCCCATGTCCTCAAGTCCATTCTCAACATCTGCATCTTTATTCCTGTCCTGCCCCTAGGTTCATCAGAACCATTTTTTTTATATTCCATATATATGTATTAGCATACGGTATTTGTTTTTCTCTTTCTGACTTACTTCACTCTGTACGACAGAAGCTAGGTCCATCCACCTCACTACAAATAACTCAACTTCATTTCTTTTTATGGCTGAGTAATATAACATTGTATATATGTGCCACATCTTTATCCATTCATCTGTCCATGGACACCTAGGTTGCGTCCATGTCCTGACTATTGTAAATAGATCTGCAGGGAATATTGTGGTACATGTCTCTTCTGAAATATGGTTCTCTCAGGGTATATGCCCAGTAGTGGGATTGCTGGGTCATATGGTAGTTTTATTTTTAGTTTTTTAAGGAACCTCCATACTGTTCTCCATAGTGGCTGTATCAATGTACATTCCCACCAACAGTGCAAGAGGGTTCCCTTTCTTCCACACTCTCTCCAGCATTTATTGTTTGTAGATTTTCTTGATGATGACCATTCTGACTGGTATGAAGTGATACCTCATTGTGGTTTTGATTTGCATTTCTCTAATGATCAGCGATGTTGAGCATCCTTTCAAGTGTTTGTTGGCAATCTGTATATCTTCTTTGGAGAAATTTCTATTTAGGTCTTCCGCCCATTTTTGGACTGGGTTCTTTGTTTTTTTGATATTGAGCTGCATGAGCTGTTTATATATTTTGGAGATTAATCCTTTGTCAGTTGCTTCATTTGGAAATATTTTCTCCCATTCTGAGGGTTGTCTTTTCGTCTTGTTTATGGTTTCCTTTCCTCCAAGATAGATAATACTATGCAAAAAAATCAAATATCAACAGATTTAAAAGAATAGAAGGGTTTCCGTGGTGGCGCAGTGGTTGAGAGTCTGCCTACTGATGCAGGGGACACGGGTTCGTGCCCCGGTCCGGGAAGATCCCACATGCCACGGAGCAGCTGGGCCCGTGAGCCATGGCCGCTGAGCCTGCGCATCCGGAGCCTGTGCTCCGCGACAGGAGAGGCCACAACAGTGAGAGGCCTGCATACCGAAAAAAAAAAAAAAAAAGCATAGAAATCATACAGGGCATTTTTCCCAGAGCATAATTGAATTTAAATACCAATAACAAAAAGATATCTAAAAAATCCCCAAATAGTGAGATTTAAAAATCCCCAAATAGTGAGAAGTCAAATGAAACCCTTCTGAATACCTCCAAGTAGAAAGGAAAGTCTCAAAAAATATTTTTAACATTCTGAACTAAATGAAAAGGAAAACAAACCATGCCAAATTTGTGGGATAAAGTTATATCAGTGCTTAGAGAGAAAGGGATAACATTAAATACTTATATTAGAAAAAAATGGCATTAAATCAGTAAGTTAAGTTTTTCCTCAAGAAACTAGAAAAATAAGAGCAAATTAAACACAAGGTAAATGGAAAGTAGAAAATAATTAAGAACAGAAATTAATAAGATTGGAAATAAAAATCTATAAAAAAAAAATCAGTGAAACTAAAGCTAGTTCTTTGCAAATACCTACAAAATTGATATACCTCTAGCCAGATTGATGAAAAGAGAGACGAAACAAATTGTCAGTATTTAGTATGAAACAGGTGGCATCATTACAGATCCCACAGACATTAAAAAGGAAAATAAGAATACTATGAACAGCATTGTATTTCTAAATTCAACAACTTAGATGAAATGAATCAATTCTTGAAAGACAATGAAAAAGAAACCAATCAATTGAAACCAAATCAAAAAGAGATAGATAACCTGAATAGTCTTATAGCTCCTAAGCAATTAAATTCATGGTTAAAAACTTTCCAACAAAGAAAATCCAGGCTGAAATTATGTCACTGGTCAATTTTTCCAAACATTTAAACACAGTAATGATACCAACTTCACACAATCTCTTTCAGAAAAGGAAAAAGAAACACTCTCCAACTCTTATTTTGAGGTATTACCCTAATACCAAAACCAGATAAAAATAGTACAAAAAAATGAAAAATACAGACCAATAACTTTCATGAACATATAAGCAGAAATCTTCAATAAAATATTAGCAAATTGAATCAAGAAATGTTTAAAAAGAGCAATACTTCATGATCAAATAGGATTTATCTGAGTAATACAAGACTGGTTAAAAAAATCAGTGTTATTCACCATATTAATAGACTAATGAAGAAAAGCTATTAGAGCATCTCAATTGATGAAGAGAAAGCATTTGATAAATTTCACATCTATTTATGTTAAAAACTGTCAGCAAACTGATAAAAGGCATGTACAAGAACCTACAGTTAACATTATACTTAATTGTGAAAGACAATGCTTTGCATTGATGTGCAAAGAAACACCTGAAGCCCACTCCAGAAACTAAGTGAGGCTTGATGAGACTGTAGATTGGCTCACATTTGTCTGTTTACAGAGTAAACCTTACATCCAGGGAACGAAGAGCACCACTAGCAGAAGACTTTGCAGAACCCTTTCATTTGATGCATTGTTAAGTTTTTTAATGTGTGTGTGAAATGTAGAGGGATGTAAAAGAAATAAATTAGGAAAGACTACTAAGATTAGGAATTAAGATCAAGAATTAGGATTCCTAAGATTAGGAATAAGGTAAAAATGTCCTATTTTACTACTCTTATTCAAAATCATATTGGAAGTAACAGCCAGTGCAATAAAGCATGAAAAAGATATAAAAGTATATAGTTTGGAAGGAAAGAAATGAAACTCTCTTTATTCAAAGATAACATGATTATCCCTGCAGAAAAATCTAAAGAATTTCCAAAATAACTTAGAATATAAAAGTGAAATTAGCTCGTTCCCAAGACACATGGTCAGTATAAACAATCAATTGTATTTATATATATTAGCAATGAATATTTAGAATATAAAATTAAAGAACCATTTATAGCATAAAGTACATATGAATATAACAAATATGTATAGACTCTGTATACAGAGTCTGTATGTAGACTCTGTATGCAGTGTTTTGTATTGCAAAATACTAATGATAAATAGCAAAGATATAAATAAATGGAAAGATTAACCATTCTCATAAATTGGAAGAATCAATTTTGTTAAGACATAAATTCTCCCCCAATTTGATCTACAGTTTTATTGCAATCCAAATTAAAGTACTCATAATATTTTTTGTAGGTATTATCAAAATTCTAAAATTTATGTGGGAAAGGAAAGGAAATAGGATAGCCAAAACAATTTTGGAAAAAAAAAATACAAGTAGAGGGCACACTACAAAGTTCATGACTTACTAATCAAGAGTGTGATATTAGCAAAAGGATAAACAGATCCATGGAAAAGAATAATGTGTCCAGAAATAATCCTGTACAAATATAGTCAACTAATATTTGACAAAAATGAAAAAGCATTTCAAAAAAGAGAGGATGATCTTTCCAACAAATGGTGCTTGACAAACTGAATACCTAGAAAAACATGAACCTTAGCACATACCTCATCTTTTATTCAAAAATTGACCATAGACCTAAATGTAAAAAAGTAAAACTCTCAAAATTCTAGAAAAAAAAAAGGAGAAAATCTTCTACACCTTGAGTTAGGCAAAGATTATTTTAAAATATGACACCAAATGTTCAATCCATCAGGGGAAAAATGATCAACTGGGCTTTATCAAAATTACAAACCTCTTCTTTGTGAAAGACACTGTTAAGAGAATGAAAAGACAAGCCATGAACTGGGAGAAAATATTTGCAAACACAATTCTGACAAAGGACTTTTATGCACAATATATAAAGAACTCTCAAACTCAACAAAAAGAAAACAAACAACCTAATTTTTTAAAATGAACAAAAGATTTGAACAGTTAACTCAGAAAATGTTCACATGGAAAATAAGCATATTTAAAAATGCTCAGTATCACTAATCATTACGAAAACATAAATTAAAGCCACAATGTTATATTAATATACTTTCATCAGAAAGGCAAACAAGGTGGACTTCCCTGGTGGTCCAGTGGTTAAGAATCCACCTTCCAATGCAGGGGATGCAGGTTTGATCCCTGGTTGGGGAACTAAGATCCCACATGCTGTAGGGCAACTAAGCTCACACACCGCAATTACTAAGACCGTGCACTCTAGAGCCCATGTGCCACAACTAGACAGCCCACGTGCTGCAACTACTGAGCCCACATGCTCTGGAGCCCACGAACCACAACTAGAGAGCCCGTGTGCTGCAACTACTGAGCCCACGTGTTCTAGAGCCCGAGTGCCACAACTAGAGAGAAGCCCACATGCTGCAAAGAAGAGCTCGTGTGCCACAACGAAAGATTCCACATGTTGCAACAAAGATCCTGCATGCCACGACTAAGACCTGATGCAGCCAAATAAATAAATATTTTTTAAAAAAGAAAGGCAAACAAAAACCCTGACTACATCAGGTTCTGAGAGGATATGGGGAAACTCTTGTATATTGCTGGTGGGAATGTAAAATGTATAACCACTTTGGAACAAAAGCAGCTTGACTCTTTCCTATAAAGTTCAGTATATATTTACCATATGAACCACCAATCACAATCCTAGCATTTACCCAAGAGAAATAAAAACTTATGTTCACACAAAAACCTATACAAGAATATTTACACCAGCTGTGTTCATAATTGTCAAAAATTGGAAATCACCCAGATGGTCTTCCACCAGTGAGTAGTTAAATAAAATGTGGTTCCGGTTCCCCTGCATCGGCAGGCGGACGCGCAACCACTGCGCCACCAGGGAAGCCCCTAAAAGAAGAATTTTTGATTCATGTAACAGCATTATGAATCTTAAATAAAGTTTGCTAAATGAAAGAAGCCAGAAACAAAAGGCTGTATGATTCCATTTATATGACTTTCTGGAAAAGACAAAATAATAAGAATAGGAAACAGATCAGTAGGACTGGGGATAGAGGGTAAACTTGACTATTAAAGGACAGACTGAGAGAATTTTTGAGGTGATAGAAGTGTTCAACATCATTATCGTGTGGGTAGATACACAGTTCTCTGAATATGTCCAAACCCATGAAAATGTACACAACAGAGAATAAATTCTTCCTTGTGTACAGTATTGATACTATGTATAAAAAAGATAACTAATGAGAACCTACTGTATAGTACAGGGAACTCTACTCAGTGCTCTGTGGTGACCTAAATGGCAAGGAAATCCAGAAAAGAGGGGATATATGTATATATATATAACTGATTCACTTTGCCGTACAGTAGAAACTTACACAACATTGTAAAGCAACTATACTCCAGTAAAAATTTTTTTTAATTTTTAAAAAATAACCAGGAATAAAGGGTACACAAAATAGAATGCAAATTGTAATAAATGAATTTAAGTGAATTACAAATAAGTAGCATAACCCTGGTGAAAGGAATGGGGAAAGAAAGAACTAACCTAAATTAACTTTTTAAAAAATATTTATTTTTGGCTGCGTTGGGTCTTCATTGCTGCACATGAGCTTTCTCTAGCTGCGTCGTGTGGGTGCTACTCTTCGCTGAGGTGCGCGGACTTCTCATTGTGGTGGCTTCTCTTGTTTCGGAGACCGGGCTCTAGGCACGTGGGCTTCAGTAGGTGTGGCACGCGGGCTCAGTAGTTGTGGCCCACAGGCTCTAGAGCTCATGCTCAGTAGTTGGGGCGCATGGGCTTAGTTGCTCTGTGGCATATGGGATCTTCCCAGACTAGGGATCAAACCCGTGTGCCCTGCATTGGCAGGTGGATTCTTAACCACTGCACCACCACGGAAGTCCTTAACCTAAATTAACTTTGAAAAATAGTATTTTCACAGGATACTGTTAAGACTAAAGACAAAAGAACCATACACAAAAATTGCACTGTAGCTGGTAAATTTATTTCTTACAGGGGTATATGTCAACAATTTAAAAAAACATTCTGTGTATACTAGAGTTGAAAAATCAATAAATATAGATAATAAGAGCTATGTTTCTCACTATTGGAGAAATGTTACAAATAAGGAAAGGGAGAAGGCTAGAATGAACCCTGCAGTGTTGGTCTGGAATCAGAAATATCAGAATAAACTCAGTTTTTACTTTATACCGAGAGATATATAAAGAAATAAATAATGTGTATAGTAAGATATATCAACATCATGTTCACTGTGACATGTTGCACTGAGAAAGGCACAACATCATTTCTGTGGTGTTCCTGGCAAAATGGACAACCTAACTTAAGCATAGGAAATATTAGACAAACCTAAATTGAGGGAAACTTGATTAAATAACTATTCTTCAAAAGTGTTCTGGTCATGAAAGATATAAAAAGATTGGAAAGTACTGCAGAATGAAGAAGACTAGGGAGAAATACAGCTAAATGCAATATGAGATTCTGGATTGGATCCTGTAACAGTAAAGGACAAGTCATGGGAATAATGGTGAATTCAGAATAAAGTCTGTAGTTTAATTAATAACATTGTACCAATGTTAATTTCTTCATTTTCGTACTATGATTATGTGAAATGTTAAAGGTACAAGGGAACTCTCAGTACTATTTTTGCGACTTCTTCATGAATCTGAAATTAGTTGGAAATAATTATTTTTTAACTGGTAAGGAAATGACCCTGGGTAGCCTAGGCCATGTATCCAGAATGGAGACACAGCACCTTTAGTCACAGCAGCCAGATTTATACCTAGGTACACAACCTTGACCATGAAAACTGAGGGTCAAGTTAAAGATGGATATCAAAGAATCAACAGCTAATTCTGTGGCCCAGGTAACCAAAGCATGGCATATGGAATGAGGGACAATTGTGTCACGATTTAGTTCAGAAACACAAAACATGGAAGCACAGGTATCCTCTGTCACTCTGGTCTCCTGACTTCAGTAAGTAGTGCTGATGCTTCCTTGAATGGTCTCACACCAGCATCCTGACAAGCCCTGTATCCAGCACAGGCCAGTAAGTTTGTCACTACTCTCTTGGTCAGTGGTCTCTTCCCTTAATCTCTTCTGCATGGAATAACTTTACCAAAATGACACTTATATCTCATATCTCTCTACTGTTCAAGAGACCAGAATAATTTCCTGACACCGATTCCACTGCAAATGATGGATTCATAATGAAATTTATAAATTCTTTTTCCTAGCTTACCATACATCTTATAACTTTATTCTTTCGAATATGCAAACAAGGTCTAATTATACCAACTGTTTTACTTCTCCCTTCTTAAGTCATTAATCTCTGCATCCAAGTGACTCCTTCTCTTATTCACTGACTCCAATCCTATCAGCCTTAAAAACCACACTCATCTCATTTCATGAAAAAGGCAGAAAGAGCTGACTTCCCGGGTCCCTTTAGATTCCGTCTGTACTGATCTGAGGCAAACTGTATCACCTACTTCACTTACATCGTGTTATTTATGTAATTTCATTCCATCTAATTGTTTCTTGTGTGTACTCGTCTCCACAACTAACATATTATAGAAATAAATTTTTAATGGATTATAGCTACATATAAAATGCGTCCCATATGGCAAAAGACATTTGCTTTGGAGTCTGAAAAGCTATAACAAACACAATACAAATTTCTGTAAAGTATTTCCTACCACTAATTAAATTTTTCATTTTCTATATCACACAAGTTATGAAAATTCATGACAGAAAAAATTTTTTTAATCATCCTTAGTCCTACCACAGAAAGATAAACGTTAGCACGTAGATATATAGTCAAGACTTTTTCTTATTCATATGCATAAATATTTCTTCATATACAAATATTTTGTAACTTGTTTTTCTCATTAACAATATATTGCTAACATCATTCAAAACCTATACATATGTGCTTATACATTCATTTTCAATTACTACGTGGTATTTCATTGTATGGATTACCATTATGAATTCACCCAAACCTGTATTATTGAACATTTATCCTCTGTCCAGTTCTTCTGCGATACTAACAATGCTATAAGGCATATCTCTATTAATACATCCTTCATCAGTGGTCTGATTATTTCCCCAGAATAATTTACTAAAAGTGGAATTACTAAACCAAAAATAACATGCATTGAAAGGTTCATAATACATAGCACCAATTTCTCTTCGGGAAAATTTGTGCCAATTTACATTTTATTAACTGTACATATGAGTGTTTGTTGTCACCACATTTTCACTGATAAAGAACGTTATTCTTTTTAAAACGTCTCGTTAGCCTTTTATGTCATGGTTTGGTCCACTAGTACATTTCTCAAAGTTATTAGTAAGATTAAAATTTGACTTCTAGTCACTACCAACTACCCACCCATGCCTTCAACTTCGACTTGTAAGGATATTTTTTAGAGATGTCATTCAGATAATTTTACACAGATCCCCTTCTCTCCATCTCCATTGCTACCTCACTGTTCCAAGCCACCATCTCCTAAGCCATTGGGGCAACTCTTTAAAAAGCCTCCTAAGGGGCCTTGCTTTATATTCTTACCTACCTGTCCATCCACTAGACAGCAGCCACAGAAATCCTCCTACAATATATGGCACACATCAGGTCATAGCACTGTACTTCCTGATGCAAATCTTCCAAGGCTTCCCAGATCAGCAACAAAAAATTTAAATGTCCTTCTTAGAGACTATAAAATCTTACCTGTTGACCATAGATCTCTGACTCAGGGGTGAATCCAAACTTTGAGGAACCTAAAGTTTATGGAATTTGATGGGCCCAATTCAAGAAAAATAATACAAAATTAGATTCAAGGTCTTGCAAGAACTGATGCAAATATGAGGCCTACAGAGCTTACCTTTGTAGTAAAGTTGCATCTGTCTTGACCTCATATCTTGCGACGCTCTCTCCTTCACTCTTCTTCAGCCACACTGGACCTCTTTGATTCTTCTTAGCACTTGCATTTGTTATTGCAGCTACCTGAAATGCTGTTCCTCCAAATCGTCTTCTGGCTGCTTCCTTCCTGTTATTCAGATCTCAGCACTACTGTCATGTCTTCAGGGAGGTCTTTCCTGACAAGCAATAAAATACAGCTTCGTACCACCACTGCTAGTGTCTCTCCCCCAGGGAGCCTCTTCATTACAATATTCTATTTTGCTTTTTATAGTCCTTTATCAGTATCTGAAAGTATCTTGTTTGTTTATTCATTAATTTGTGGACTATGTCTCCCCTCACTAGATCCCAAGAGAGCAAAGATTGTTAATACTCTTGCTTTTGTGATCTTCAGTGCCTCAAAAATGTGAGATGCATTGTACTTGCTCAATAAATGTTTGTAAACTGAGTAAAAGAATGTATGTATGTATGTGTGTATGGATGGATTAATTGTATTCTAGTCATGTAGGTGTCCCCCTCAGATCTGGTACTATTTCTACTATACATCTTTCAGAAATTTCTCAAAATACCTAGCCTGTTGATGGCAGCATTACCTCTTCATCGCCACTGATATAATCTATGTGGGTATTTTCTCCATTTCTTATTGATTGTGTTAGGAATTTAGGAAAGGTGAGAATTAAATGTGGGAATGCAAATGACTATCGGAAACTAGAAAATCCTTGTCCAATTTTAAAGTTTTCCATTTTTAACTTTAAGAAGTTAGATTGTAGGCATGATGTGAACAATCTATAAACAACTTTTAACAGCAAATTTATTAGGACAGTTATACTTCAACAAAATTAACATCTATCATGATATAGT
The DNA here is from genome assembly GCF_002837175.3 of Physeter macrocephalus. NCBI lineage: Eukaryota > Metazoa > Chordata > Mammalia > Artiodactyla > Physeteridae > Physeter > Physeter macrocephalus. The sequence goes on from NC_041221.1 coordinate 67,369,736, forward strand.
ACTTATTCTCATCATCTAATTCTTTTAAAACTAGTCCTTAGTTTCCCTCAGATAATATATTTTTGTCAAATAATTTGCATTTATAAGTACATTCCTATTAAAATAATGACAGATTAAATAAACTGTTTCACCTAGGTTAGTGCACATCTCTATACAGTGCTTAAAATCATATTTAAGGACAGCAGGACCAAATTTAAGGACCAAAGGTTTAGGACAGCAGGAAATCAAAATTGTATTTGCCAAAATGATAACTGACCTATATTCCTGCTCCTTGTTAATATTCCCTGTTTATTCGTGAGTTATTACATAGATCAATCACCTTCCTCAGTCTACAACTCCAGAAATGTGATTTATCTTTCACAAACTCAGATTTTCCATCTTCTTTATCTGTCTATAAAGGTGATTTCTGCAAAAGGTACATATATATCTCCTTCCTGACATTGAGCAGTAAATGTTCTACCAATGACAAGGCCTCATTCTGGTTGACAGAGGACACCGTTAACCTTTTCATCTCTGGCAGCCATTTTTAACTTCATAAGACCGAAAATTGATGCATCTGTGTAATGTAGATACCCAAAATATTAATCACTTTTTAAAAAAGTCTATTTACCGTTAGTTTCTATTTATGCTGAGTTCTAAATTGTTTGCTATATTGTTGGTTCCCAGAAGGCTTCCTGGCATAAGCAGGAGACCAAGAGTAAAGTTTTATTGGCCTTTTCTCATTTTTTCTCAAAGGGTAGAAGATAGCCCCAAATGTCATATATCTCTGCTATAAAGTCTCAGACTTATAAAGTTAACATCATCATGAAGCGCACACCACATCTTTATACATGAAGATTTTTCTGATATGCCATCGAATATTTTCTAACCTCTTTGTATCCGTAGTTTTCTGTATTTTAAAATCACCCGTGGAGTTTTCTTTGTTAATAGCGATTTCTCTGGCTTAACTCCAGACTTAATGAATCAGAATCTCCAGGTGGGGGTACAGTCATTCATATATTTAGAAGCTCCCCAGTAATTCAAATTAGCCAGGATTGAGAACAACTATTAGAATATAAGTATTTACAAACAACTCCTCCAACTTCAACACACTACTTCAGTGAAGAGTATGAGGAGTTTTGATCACAGCTCACTTCCTCACCATTCAACTAACTAAATAGCTTGAAAATACTGCTGTGGGTTCCTTTTATCCTGATTTTCCTTGTTCTCTTACCTTTCAGTGTTTTGCCCACCACCCACTAAGCTGTAAATCCCTAGGAATTTCTCCTTCATATTGGGACATTGAGAGACTTCACCTTCTCTGTTGCTAGGCTACCCTGTCTCCCTGTGGGTATGCCAGAATTTACCCCAATCTACAGCCTAGGTAATAAGTGATTAATGGCAGAAAACATGTATGAAAACTATGTGCCTCTTTGGTGTATCCATACTGCTGGATACTTGGCAGAAACACAGTAAAAATATTAAAAACAAATCCTTACTCCAATCTGTAGACTCTAAATTTTAGGAAACGTTTGATTGACATATAATTTAATAAGATAAGATGATGGCTTTGTAAGTTTTCTCTATTCATTCATTTTCAAAGGTTTGTGCAAGTTGCTGGAACATATTTAAATAGAACTTATTCTAAATGATCAAAGTTTATACAAAGATAGTTTACACTACAGCTCTACTTGATTTAAAAATAATTACCTCAACTATTCAAACAGAAGGTATTATGTCACAATGTTAACAGTTTCCAAGTTAAAGCGTGAATATCTAGCTCCTGACCAAAATAACACAGTAGGAGCAACTTTGAGATGAAAATGACAGTGGATTCCTCCTCTAAGTTAAATATTCTGAAAATCACTGACACCGTTATCCAAGGTTAACACGACGGTTTTTAGGCATCGATGCTTGTTCCATTTCTCACTTAAATCTGTATCCTGACTGATGGCATTCTGTGATAAATTCATTCATTATTCAAGAGCTGAAAGAGGAGTCATAACTTAGAAATTGAAGAGGAAAAACATGGAAAGCCCATATTGCTTGAGCTGTCCCAGTTTCAGCATGGCTACATTAGCAGAATTTATAGGATTAATTTGAGATTTACTTTACTTGAATGCCATGATTAATGCTAAATGTAAACTTCAAGTTACCACAAATGAATTTAATTCTATATCAGTAAAGACATATGTTTTAATTAAAATGATGATCTGAGATAATTCAGTGTTTACTAATAGATAGATGGTGACCTTATTCTCCTTGGATTTTTCATTTAACTGAGGAGACAGGAGGAACTGAGAGAAGAACAAACAGGCTTTTTTGCACACTAGTACTCCTAGCCTGTTTTCCTCCTAAGAATGTAAAATATCTCCCTCTTAATTCCTCTCCATCAGTAGATTGGTAGATATGCTTCTTTCTCAGGGGCTTCAATGCTCTGTGGACAGAGAACTGGAATCTCATGTAAACTTAGGATAATCACTTAAATTCTCTGTGTCTGTTTTGCGTCTGTAAAAAGGCATATTTATTTGGAAACTCTTCCATTTCTACACCCCAAGGATAATATAAGAATTATATGACATTCTAAGGGTGAAAGCTCCTGGAAAAGCTAACAAGCACTACAAAAACAAGGTAGAGTTTATGGCATTTTTATTCTTGCACTCTTCCTAAATGCATGCACTACCTCGTTGTTAGCCGTCAAAGTACTCCAAATTTGTTTCTCTCCAAAACATGAGATCACGTACCTATCCACCTAGATCAGAGTTTCTCAACCTTGGCACTATTTATATTTAGGGCCATGTTTAGTTGTAGGGACTGTTCTGTTTAGCAGCATCTCTTGCCTCTACCTACTAGATGCTGGTAGCACCCTTCTCGTGATGATGAAGAATGTCTCCAGATGTTGCCAAATATCACTTGGGGGTTGGGGAAGCAAACCACCCCCGGTTGAGAACCACTGACTTATATATATCCTAATTTATACATGTGCACATAAAAATTATTTTCTTAAAAGTACATCATACTTTATAAGATATGCTTAAGTATGCCAAGTAATAAATTGTATATGTATATACGTAAACGTTCATGAAAAAAATCAGTGATGATGCTGTCAAATCCATTATTAGCACACTAGATGTTACTAAAATATGACTTAAAGGGCAAGAGGCATGTGAAACCAAGCAATTTGAAAAGTTACACACAGAAACTATCAAGGTAAGAGCACAATATTAGCAATTCATAGCAATAGAATATTTGAATATGATCAGATACCATGTCATCAAAGCTTAAATGGCAAATGAGAAACAGATAATTAGGTCAATTTAAGATTAAGCTTTTTCCTAAATTGCTAAAGCAAAAACTGTGATGTCATCAGATGACACCAATCAATTGTGTGTGTTTGGGATGATCAAGTCTTAATTATATAACAATGAAGAATGAGAACAATGGCCCAGACTCTTAATATTCTGTGAATTTCACAGTCAGCTCTTGAAGTCTCCATTATTTAATGACACTCTGTTAGGACTAAAATACAAGAAAAGAAAATATATAATTTCCTCACATTTTATGGTTTTTATTACTATTGTTTTGGCAGCTCAAGTATACCAGCCATCTGGTTCTTCTGCAGAAGCATAATAATGGTAGCAGTGTGGTCCACTGTGAAAACCATCATGAACTGAAAACAATGATAAGTTCCCCCACCCTGCTAGAGCTAGAGATCAGGGAGAGAGTGAGAGAGAGAGAGAGAGAGAGCCTCACTTCAAAGTCAGGCAAAAGCAAAGCAATACAAGGAGGTAAGAAGATTGATGCTGCATTTTCTACTATGTAATCAGTTACCACACTCATTCTTAAGTCTTACTTATTATCTTATTTCTTTAAAATAAAAGCTCTATTTTACAGGCAATGATAGTTTATAAATGCCCTCTTATTTCTCCCTCAGACATTTGAAAAAGCCACTAAAAACAGCTAGGTAAGTCTGACTCCTACTTAACTCTCTTCTGTTTCATGTGATTAAAAAATCAGGATATTACATCTAACATTAGATATAATTTTTCTCCCTGCTCTATAGCTGTAAAACGAATGACTGACCCAGTCATAGGTTCTGCATTGAGTAAAGATTAAATAACTTTTATTGAGTAGGCACTATAGAGCAGATATTTTGCTAAGTATCTCCAGATATTATCTTGTTTAATCTTAGTGCCAGATTAAGCAGAACTGGTCATTATATGGAAGGTAAGTTTGAATATGGGGGATCTTTTTGCCAGAGAATATTAACTTAATTGTGGTACTCAAGACAGAATAAAGGGGGGAGAAATGGGAGAGAAGCAGAGGGAATAGAAAACAATTTAGGAAGCTAAAACAATCACCCAATCATCTAGGCATGAACTAAAACCTAGAATGAGAAAGTGGGAAATTAAAAAAAATATAGAGGGCTTCCCTGGTGGCGCGGTGGTTGAGAGTCCGCCTGCCGATGCAGGGGACATGGGTTCGTGCC
>NC_041221.1:67374310-67400327 GCF_002837175.3 Physeter macrocephalus
GGGCCCGTGAGCCATGGCCGCTGAGCCTGTGTGTCCGGAGCCTGTGCTTCGCAACGGGAGAGGCCACAACAGTGAGAAGCCCGCGTACCACACACACACACACACACACACACACACACACAAATATATATATATATATATATATATATGTATAAAGGACATGTGTGAGAGACATAATAATAGAGGAATAGGAGTTGGTAATGGGGGAAGTTGGGGAAGAGCAGTGAAATAAGCCAGGCATCAACCATTTACTACAAAGCCAGACTATCTAATGTCAGCTGATGACTCAGAGAGCTTGATAATTCAAGAATACCTCTGCTATAAAGTCATTAGTGAAATTTTAGTTGCATTAACTATTCTAGACCTTCTTTACTATGCTGAAGTCATTATCCATACTCCTATCACTTGTTACCTTACTTCTTTCATTAAAAAAAAATCATCAGGTACAAATACCCTCCTGGTTGTCAAAGTTCCAATAATCAAGAGTCCTATAGATTTTTAGAGAGACAATGGTGAAGTGGAGGAAATCAGAGCAACAGCCAGCCCTAGAAGGTACACATATGCTTTGATTCCCTGATCCCTAAATTATGGATTATGCCACATGTAGTGGAGAAGCAAGAAAAAGAGAAAGAGGCCAGGAGGGGCAGAAAAAATGGTCATACGTGCTCTGGCTTAAAGGTCAGCACAAACTGAGAGGCAACTTTCACCAAGTACTGCTGCAGCCTCCAACTGCACTCAGTTTTATCTGGCCTTCTCTCCAGCTCCCATGTAACAGATTCTCCAGTACAGATGTGCTTTCATTTTGATTGTTCACCTGGGGCATCCATCTAGACATGTAACTCTCGAATGAAACCACTGACAAGTTGATCCTCATACAACATCTTCCTTTCTCCCCAAAGCTGGATTATGTCTCTACCTGTTCACACATTCTCCCTTCATCTCTTATATCACAGAATGTCTCCACCTCAGAATTTAACCCTTCAACCTCTAGCCTTCTTCAAGACTTTGCTTCTTCAATTATTTCTTCTTTCACCAGAATCTTCAGTTCTTCCTGCCTTCAATCTTCCTTCTTTGTTATTTCCATTTCCTCAGTCTCTATTGACATGCATTGATTTCCTTTTATCTAAAAGAAAAAGAAATGTTTATTTCATCTAACCCTTCCCTTTAGTTATTATAACAACATAACCTCTCACGGTACTGTTCCACATGCAATGACCTCATGGCTTCTCTGTGCCCCCTTACCTCTCATTAGTTTAGCTGCTTTCTTCCTCTTTCCCTCTACTGAAATTGAATTCTGTACATTTATCAAAGACTTATTTCTTCTTTCCCAGAGTAGCACCTTCAGTTTGTAATTTCCCTATTTCTAGTCTATTCCACTCTCTAATCTCTAAATGTGGGTTTTTCTTTAGCAACTTGTTTCACATCCAGTCCATCTCTAAGACCTCTCAGCTCTTTCTCTGCAAACCTCTATTATTAATCACTCCCTTATCAGTCCATCTACCGTCATGGTAGTCTAAGTCATGCCAACTGCAATAGCCACGTAAGTATACTAGGGAACTCTTGAATAATCTCATGTAGTAATACAGGAAGTATTCTTGGCCATTTGTATCTTATTATCATCTACCTACATGTGAAAGCATGTGGCCTTGAAAAACTGTTACTAGAAAAGCATGGTACACCTAAAATATAGTTTCATTTCCCTTGAGATAATTTATATGTTATAACTATGGAAATATACCATGTCACAAGATGTTCTATAGTATTTTTGTTTTTTTGCATGTCATTATGATTAGCAGTATCTCTGTTAAAGAATATAGAATGCCCCCCTCTCAGTTGTCCAAATGATAAAAGAAAAGTTGTCATTGTACACTATCCTTGTTAGTCAACTTAGTCAATTTTCTTTTTCTTCTGGGCTGGCCTGCTCCTCCACCACCTTTGGCATGATCCAAAATTGAGAAAATGAGGAATAAAAATGACAAGTAGGAGACTTCAGAAGGAAGACAGGTAGTGCAAGTTTTGAGAGACTAATGGGGAAAGCATAATGGAAGAAAAGGATGCCTGAAATAAAAGAAAAGGCATTGAGGGCTTCCCTGGTGGTGCAGTGGTTAAGAATACGCCTGCCAATGCAGGGGACACGGGTTTGAGACCTGGTCTGGGAAGATCCCACATGCCGCAGAGCAACTAAGTCCATGCGTCACAGCTACTGAGCCTGAGCTCTAGAGCCCACGTGCCACAACTACTGAAGCCCGCGTGCCTAGAGCCCGTGCTCGGCAACAAGAGAGGCCACCGCAATGAGAAGCCCACACACTGCAATGAAGAGTAGCCCCCGCTCACCCCAACTAGAGAAAGCCCACGTGCAGCAACGAAAACCCAACACAGCCAAAAATAAATAAATAAATTTATAACAAAAAACCCAAAAAGTAGACTAAACACACTCCAGTATTAAAAAAACAAAAGAAAAGGCATTGAAAATCAGTTTGCTTACTTCATAATTTTCCCAAAGTCCCAAGGAGTAGTCAAAGATGTGGCTCAGGGGCCTTACTATAAATGCACTCCATAAAACTAAAGCCAGAGCAAAACTAAATCTCTGAACTAAGGCACCAGTGATGGGCACTAGTCTTCCTCTTGGATGCCCAGTACTATTCAGAACATGCACTGAAGGTTTGTCATCTTGACCTATGTCCATTCCTTCCCAGCAGGTCTTTACCTTGACCAGAATGGAAAGAAGTTGGTAGTCACTTCAGTTATCTAGAGCAACCTCCCTGACAGTGTCCCTGACAGGACACTGTAAATTTTTCACCCAGTGTATTACTTATAGATATTTTATATTGATCAGGATAGACTAACTGCTGTATGAAAAACCCTAAAAATCTCAGTTTAATTAATTTAAACTCAGGTTTCATTTCTGTTCATATCACAGTCAAAGGCTGGATGGTGGGGTGTGAAGTGGAGAAGATTCTGGTCTACATAAAGAATTGGGGATCCAGGCTCCTTACCTGTGGTTCCATCCTCCTCTAGGTACAAGGAATCCTCTCTATTTAGCTTCCAAATGGGAAAAGAAGATCACTCTGGAGGTTGTTACAGGCCATCCTTCAAAGGAATGATGTCAATTTTGTACATATTATATTAGCCTAACACCAGCCTCATAAGAAAGGAGGTTAGAAAATGTAGTCTAGTAGTGTGCCCAGGAAGAAAAGGCCTTGGATATTGATGAACACAATCAGCATCTAATACATTATTAATCCATAATAAGATATTTTAACCAAAGAGAAAGTATTAACACTAATGTCAATGTCATTAATTATTATTAAGATTGTTTCTAGAATTGTGGATACCCACCCAGATTCTTTATAGGAACTGAATGCATTAGGACCTTTCTAACACCCTAATGCATGGTCAAGCCCTCCTAAACCTTGAACTGCCTGTGCATGTCCATAAACAGGTCATCATTACACAATTGCCTTGTGATATGCACACAACATGTCTAGTCATTATTAAAAAAATGATGGACAGGCCAGTATTATCCTAATATCAAAATCAGATGAAGCTATAACAAAGACAGAAAGTTATAGACTGATATCTCTTATGAATATAGATACTAAAACCTTCAAAAAATACTAGCAAACCAAATCCAGCACCATAGAAAAAGAATTATACACCATGACTAAGTGGGATTTATCCCAAGAATGTAAGGTTGGTTTCACACCTGAAAATAAATTAATGTAATACACCGTATCAATAGAAGAAAGCAAAAATAGCACGTGATCATCTCAGCTGACCCAGAGAAAGCATTTGATAAAATCCAACAAACTTTCATGATGAAGACACTCAACAAAGCAGGAAAATAAGGAAATTTCCTCAACCTAGTAAAGTGCAACTATGAAAAAATCCATAGTAAACATCATACTTAATGGTAAAAGTCTGAATGTTTTCCCCATAAGACTGGGAAAAAGACAGGATATCTGGTCTCACCATTTTCATGCAACCTTGTACTGAAGTTTCCAGCCAGGGAATTGGGCAAGAAAATGAAATAAGGCATCCAGATGAGAAAAGAAAAAGAAGTAAAACTATCTTTATTTGCAGATGGCATGATGTTGTATATGGAAAATCCTAAGAAATTCACTAAAAGTCTATTAGAATAAAGTAAGTTAGCAAGACTGCAGAATAAAAGATCAATATACAAAAATTTAGTGTGTGTCTATACACTAACAATGAACAATTTAAAAATAAGCTATAGAAAGCAATTATATTTATAATAGCTTTGAAAAAAAGAAAATGCCTAGGAACGAATTTAACAAAATATGAACAAAATTTACACTGTAAAAACTATGAAACATTATTAAAATTAACTAAAACAGACATATAAATGGAAAGCCTTTCCATGTTTATGAATCAGATGATTTAATATTGCTTAGATGATGATGATACTTCTCAAATTGATCGACAGACCCAATGCAATCCCTATTAAAATCTCAGTTACTGTTCTTTCTGAAATTGACAAGCAGCTCTTAGAATTCATACAGAAAATCAATGGACACAGAATAGTTGAAACAATCTTGGAAAAAGCGAACAAAGTTGAAGGACTCATTTTTTTTATTTCAAAACTTACTACATAGTTACAGTAATCAAGACTTATGATACTGACAAAAGGACAGACATATAGATCAGTGGAATAAAATTGAGAGTCCAGAAATAATCCCTTACATTCGTGTTCAATTGATCTTCATCAGGGGCACTAAAAATAATTCAATGAGGAAAAACAGTTATTTTTTTCAACAAATGGTACTGGAAGTGCAAAAATCTGAAGTTGAGCCCCTTGTTTACACCATACACAGCAGTTAACTGGAAATGGATTAACTACCTAAATATGCAAGCTAAAATTATAAAACCCTTAGAAGAAAACATAGGAGTAAATCTTTGCAAACTTCTCAGAGGCAACACAAAAAGCACAGGCAACAAAAGAAAAAGTAGATATACTGGACTTCATCAAAATTAAAAATGTTTTTGTTGCAAATGATAACATAAAGAAAGTGTATACAGATGGCCAAAAAAGCACATGAAAAGATGCTTAACATCACTAATTATTAGAGAAATGCAAATCAAAACTACAATGAGGTATCACTTCACACTGGTCAGAATGTCCATCATCAAAATATCTACAAACAATAAACTCTGGAGAGGGTGTGGAGAAAAGGGAGCCTTCCTCCACTGTTGGTGGGAATGTAAACTGGTACAGCCACTATGGAGAACTGTATGGAGGTTCTTTAAAAAAAATAAAAATAGAGCTACCATTTGATCCAGCAATCCCACTCCTGGCATATACCTGGAAAAAACCATAATTCCAAAAGATGCATGCACCCCAATGTTCATTGCAGCACTGCTTACAATAGCTAGGACATGGAAGCAACATAAATGTCCATCAGCAGAGGAATGGATAAAGAAGATGTGGTACATATATAAAATGGGATATTATTCAGCCATAAAAAGAATGAAATAATGCCATTTGCAGCAACATGGATGGACCTAGAGATGGTCATACTGACTGAAGTAAGTCAGACAGAGAAAGACAAATATCATATGATATCGCTTATATGTGAAATCTTAAAAAGGGGCACAAATGAACTTATCTACAAAACAGAAATAGAGTTACAGATAAAGAAAATAAACTTATGGTTACCAGGGGGTAAGCGGGGGGAGGGATAAATTGGAAGATTGGGATTGACATACTACTATATATAAAATAGATAACTACTAAGGACCTACTATATAGCACAGGGAACTCTCCTCAATACTCTGTAATAACCTATATGGGAAAAGAATCTAAAAAGGAGTGGATATGTGTATATATATAACAGGTTCACTTTGCTGTACACCTGAAACTAACACAACATTGTAAATCAACTATGCCCCAATAAAAATTTTAAATAAATAAATAAATGGCAGAGTTGGTTCCAGGACCTAACAAAATAAAAGAGTAAAAATAGGGCTTCCCTGGTGGCGCAGTGGTTGCGCGGCCCGCATACCACAAAAAAAAAAAAAAAAAAAAAAAAAAAAAAAGAGTAAAAATAAAATAAAATAAAATTTGGATCATTCTTTAAAAAGAAAGAGTGTAAAGACAATAGAATTGAAGAAAATATTTGCAAATCATATATCCAAAAAGGGTTTAGTATCCAGAAAATATAAACAGCTCTTACTACTCAGGATAAAAAGACCATCTAAGTTTAAAAATGAGAAAAGACTTTGAATAGATATCTCTCTGGATAAGATATACAAATGACCAATAAGCACATGAAAAGATGTTCAACATCTTTAGTTATAAGTGAAATGCAAATCAAAACCACGAGATACAAATTCCGACCAACTAGGATGGCTATCACCAATAAGACAGATAATAACAAGTATCAGAAAGGAGAAATAGGAAGAGACCCTTTTACATTGTTGGTGGAATGTAAAACGATGCAGTTACTTTGGAAAATATTTTGGAAGTTCCTCAAAATGTAAGACATAGAGTTATCATATTTCCCAGCAGTTCCATTCCTAGTTTTATATACAATATTATGAAAACATGCCCACACAGAAATTTGTACATGAATGTTCATAGCAGCATTATTCATAATAGCCAAAAAATAGAAACAACCCACATGTTCATTAATGGATGAATAGATAAATAAAATGTAGTATGTCCATGAAATGGAATATTATTTGGCAATAAAAAGAAATAAAATATTGATACATACTACAACATGGATGGATCTTTACAACATTATGCTGAGTAAAAGAAGCCACACATTATATGATTGCATTTATATGAAATGCCCAGAATAGGCAAATTCATAAAGATAGAAAGTAGATTAGTGGTTGCCTAGGGCTCAGGGTTTAGTGCGAAATAGGGAGCGACTGCTGGTGGATACAGAGTTTATTTGGGGGAAGAGTGATGAAAATGTGCTAAAATGAATTGTGCTGATGGCTGCACACCTCTGTGAATGTACTGAAAACCTTCAAATTGTAAACTTTAAATGTGTGAATGCAAAGATGTGAATTTTATCCCAATAGAACGGTTTTCAAAATAAAACTATACAACATAGCAAGAAGCAAGTGGTAGTATAGTAGGAAGTTAAACTCAGGTAACTTGGTGTGTCAAAGACAGGTTTTCTTCACCATGTAGGGTACATGCCAAAATTCTGGGGCTAGAGGACTCTGTGAGACTTGATAAGATCCTCTTCAGCGCTTGCCATGACCTGGCTTGTCTTTATCCTCAACAGGTTGAATACTCAAACTTTCAACCTAAATTAGTCTGCTGTCATGACCTGGGAGAATCCTAGAATCTGATAACACAAATCCCCAAATCTGCCATTTCCTAGCGTCTCCTGTTGGAAGTATACCCTTTGTAGTTTTCACAGTAAATTGTCTAAGATTTAAGATTTACTTGTTTGAGCACTCATTTCTTACCAAGCTAAAACCTCGCGCCTTCGATAACTCTTTCAAAGCAATCATTTAAATATAATCTTCTCAGTAAGCTCTTCCCTGAACACCATACAAAATAAATAGCAAGAACCTTTCTCTCCACCTTGGCACTCTCTATATATCTTACTCTAGGTTTTTGGGGTTTTTTTGTTTTTCCCCATAATACTGATCATCATCTGATATATTACATATACATGTGGTTTTGTTGTTCATTCTCTCTCTCCTCCTCTAGAATGTAAACTTCTTCAGGTCTGTGACTGTATTAGTTAGCTTTTCACTATGACAAATTACTCTCCAAATTTAATGCCTTAAAATAACAACCATCTATTTAGTCCACAGATGTGTGCCTTGACAATTTGGAGTGAATGAAGCTGGGAGGTTTCTCTGAGGTCAGCTGTGCTCACTCTTGTATCTGCAGTCAGCTGCTGAGTTAGTTGAGATCTGTCTGGCCCACCATGACCACTCTCTGCTCCAGGTGATCTCTCAGTCTCCAACAGGGGAGCACAGGCTTGTTCACATGGTGCTTGGGCAGAGTTCTGTGGGAGCATGTGAAGAGTGCAAGGCCTAATGAGTTCTGTACACAGATCGTAATCACATTAATTCTGACCTGTTTTATTGGTCAAAGAAAGTCACGAGGCCAGCTCAGATTTAAGCAGTGAGAAAGCCTCCATAACTTGGTGGGAGAAACTGAACACCGCATTGCAAAAAAGGTAGACACATGGAGGTGAATAACTGTGGCCATTTTTGTAAACAATCTACCAGAGAGACTTCATCTGATTTTCATTTTGCTGTATCCCATGCTCCTAGAACAGTGCCTAGCCCATAGGTGCTCCAGAAATATTAGTTAAATGAATGAATGAATGAATCACCTGCCTACCACTCCTGAACAAGAGGCTGTTCCATAAATCACCCCTTCACTGTTGCAAATCTTTACAATATAGTATATGCTTGCAAGACACTACACTGTGAATATGTGCAATTAGAATCCTGTTTCTACTGTTCTTTTAAAATTAAAACCAGCTTTCAAAGTTTGCTTTCTCTCTTTTTGGTTCTTGCAAAGTCAGACTGATTGCTACCAGAGACCATGAAGCACACCATATTTCATAGAAGGCTTCTCCTCCAACTACTTTGGAGAAGTTTCAAAACACTTTCTCATCAGTCTCCACAGCCAGCCAGCCAAGTAACAAGATAGGTGAATCCTATTGTCTCCTCTTTCCTCTCCCCCTTTCTTCTCTTCCCAGCCAACCTACTTCCTTTTCTTTCTTCAAAGATGACACCAGCTGAGACACAAAAGGACCACTCGCCAGTGCAAGACAGCTCCTTGAAATTCTGGCCTGGCAAACTTTCTGAAAGGCTGAGCAACTCTGCATGGTTACAGACAGGCAGCTTGGATATACCTGAGTTAGGATTGGATATGGAATTGTCTGTGGACCCAACTCATATCCCCATCCTTGCCATTGCCACATAAGCAAAGTGATTTGGAAAATGGAATTCACTGGATATTTTAGCCTCATGGATCTAGATTTTCTAGTAATATCTAGTTTAAGGATCAAACAGGTCTGCTGTGGTTCTTGATAAGTGGACTTGAAGAGCAAACTGTATTGCTCTGCTCTTCACTTGGTCAGCTGGACAGACCCAGTATTCTGGGCTTCAAATATCATTCTTGGCACTGTGCCTAACATGGTGTGTTTGGGGTACTCTCCTTGAAAGGCTGCTGTAGTCCCTTGGAATTGTGCTCTCTCCAAAAACAAAGCACACATTCTACTTTTAAAAAACACATCAGTAATCAGGGAATTGATCCGACCATTGCTGTATGAGGTGGCATCCTTCATATAATCACCCAAACGACAGATTGTTCAAATGTTGTGCCACGTGTATCACTACCTTTATCAGCAGATCCCTTCCATCTGGGCTGGGAATTCTTTTAGCAGAGAACAAAGCCTTTTCATATTTATAGATAAAGCTGAAAAAACAAAGACCCATAGGAGAAGCAACTCTGGACTTTCCTGTTTCTGTCGTTCGCCCAAATCTCCTTGGCTCAAAACCGCATCGGCATTTTCAGCTCCCTCTCTCTTCACATCCAGGCACCATCTCTTGCCAGTTCCTCTCTCTGATGTATTTGTCAGTCTTACCAGCATCCCACATTCAGGCATTTATTGTTTCAGCTGCACCATTGAAATTACCCTCAAACAGTATACTTCTGCTTTCATTATTAGTGGTTCCCCACTAACTAAAACTATAGTTCTTGTTTTTAACCTGGTATTGTAATGCTTCCATACATGATCTCTAGCACATTTTTATGTATGTACCAATTACATACATACATGTACCAATTACATACATACTTCTGAATCTTCTGCTTTGGCTAAAAATGGTCTAATTAGTATTTCCAGAAGGATCTGCTATTTCAAATTTAAATTGCATATTATTTGTGAAAATCACTGGGCAAAATCACAAACTACATAAATGTGAATTGTTGTACCTACCCCGGTCACCCTGTTGTCACTGTTGAATGGTTTAATGAGTTTCTCCTTATTCCTATGCTCTGCCCCTTACTCTGCTCAGAACATTCTTCCTCTATCTAGTTACCTTAATCCCCATTCCTTTGGTTCTAGGCTCATCTTCTCTCTCTATTCCCAGACCCTTCATGTTGTTATAACACATGGGAAGTTTTGAGCCTGCGTCTTTCTCTAGCATGACCACCTTCATAATCAACCCAGACTGATACATGTAGGAATACAGGTAAAAATTTCATCCCAGGCCCCCCACTTGACAGAAAGAGGGAATCAGGCTGTCTTTGGCACCTCATGAAGAATGTCTGGCCTTTTTTGTCACTCCTCATGTAATCAGAGGTCAATCCTGGATGCTCTACACAGCTTTCCCTACCTAATCTTCCCTACCCATGCCCAGCCCACAGTGATCTTGTCGTCTGAATTCTTATAGAGCCAAATTCCTGTGATTTGTCCTCTTTAGATGATACATATATTCTGCTGTGAGTGTTTACTTAACCTTAGTAGTTTATTCTTGAATACCCGAGTAGGTTGGAAACTCCTTCAATGTGTCAACAGCATCTTATATTACTTTATAGTCCCATATTTCAACATTATCCAATAGAGCCTGACATGTGATAGCTGCTAATTGGTTATCTGGGCTTGTTAGTCACACTGGAAGTAACTGATAAAAATTCTCTTTCTCTTAATTGGAGTGTTGATAAAGGTTCAGGAAGCCCTGTAGAAAACAGAAAGCCACTGTCTCCTTGGAGGAAGAGACACCAGGGCAGAGAGCAGAGGCCAAGAAGGGAAATATCCAGAATCTAGAAGACAAATGTGCCAAATGCATCATTTTACTCAAGGTCAGGGATGTGTTTATGTAACACTTTTCAAATGAAAAACCCTCAATTCCTGTCTTACTTTTTCATTATTGGGAGAATATGTATGTACATACATAGCCTAAATTAGGCTTCACACAGCTTCAGAGTGCCCTCTTCTGTGGCCATAATAGCTCTGACCTTTGTTTTCCCCTTGAGGCTTACTAGGGTTTACCCTGCCCTGCAGCCATCATTCTGACACCAGAAAACAGTGAAATTAACAAACATAGCATGGGAAACAAAAGGCCTTACTGATGATTCCAGTATGGAAAAAGAGAGCATTTGAATTAATTTTAATATAGTAAAAGATCTTACATATAAAACCCCACTATCAAATGAGACCCAGCCAGAAAGGAAATTGCCCTTCCACTTTTAATGAGTGACAAACCCCAAAACAATGTGCTACTTCATTTGAAACCGGGGAGGCTATTTTCTTCCAGCTGGACATTGGGGGGAAGACAGAGAAGGTGGTTCATCACCATCCACTGCTTTAAAAAGGCAGCATGAGCCCCTGGTGCTTATACCAGAGGCTGCATTTCTCTTCTATACGTCCCCCACGCTGTCCATATTAATTAGACAGATGCCTAAATCTTCACTAGTAGGTGTCAGGGAAAATGCATGGTTTCAGGGCTAAAAGATGAAATGTTACCTTCTCTTTCCAGAGACAGGAATTTTTAAAAAAGAACTCACTCATCTACGATGAGTTTCTGTACTAAAACTAAATTTATTTCTCTAAATGACAGATCCCTGATGTGTATAGCAGGATCTTCTCCTGATAACTGTATTTTTTAACTTCAGCTTTAAAATTATACAAATAAATACAAGTAGACAGTGATTCTGATTAAAATAAAGATGCATGTGTTACTGATATCAGTTTATTGTAGCATTACAATTATTAAAGTCCTTTATTGTCACAGGGAAGAGTAAAGGTCAATTTTAATGCATATATACTTTACCTTAATGCAATACTTTAAAAGGAAAAAAAAGCATCAAGGGTTCTTTAGTGCTATGCAGCTCTTTTGCACTTATTCCTCAAATTTCTCTATTGCTTTGGCAATTATATACTCCAGTTGGATGCTCCTTCCCCATTCTTGTGTAAATCCTCCAAAGCAGGAAGAACAAATGCCCAAAAGCCATTGCCATAGTTCTGTAAAAGACACAAATAAATAGAAGTCTCAAGACTTCAAATGCTGACCAAGGCATAATTTGGATGAGCAAATTTCAGACTTGAATTATTTTATATGCAGAATTTGTTCTTAAAATTTAGACAGACATACAGCAAAGTTTGTTTTTTCATATAGCTCTATTTAAATTATTGTGAGCAAGAAAGAAAATGAATTTTCGAATAAATAACTGATGGACTGGAGAAGTCTCCCTCATTTTATCCACCATAGTCCCTTTTAAGCATTACATATGCATAGACAAACCATCCACTAAGTTCCCATAGTTCTTATACTTTCTCTATATTAATGGGATACGATGCTTACTCTCAGTTTAGGTCTGAGAAAAAGATACCAAATGGAGCTTTGTTCAGTTTGGCAAACGATAAAATGGCTACAAGTGATAGAGCTGTCTTTTCACCTTAATTTTAACACAAGTGAACTTTTCTCATTGGCAACTTTTGCAACATGGTTCTCAAAACAGCCCAAGCAATCATTCAAAAGGTACACATGAAGGGAGAGGGGAGTAAGTATCAATAATGTTGTGCAATTATTGGAAAACGAATTTAACTATAACAAACCTCTTGACCCCGGTCACATGGATGGAAATTTACATTCAAATGGAGCACCGAAAAACTTCCCTTCTGGGGGCAGTAAAGATAACCAGTTTTTCAGCAGGAGTGGCAAGGCTGAAAGAATACTTTTAAGGGGAAGAAAGCTTGGAGTGCTCCACATATTCAAATGGCAAGAGGCCGGTTTCCCAGCAAACCTGTGTTGCAGGACAGTCAGGCCAAGGAGCAAATGTACAAGAGTCTCCGGGACTCCGCAGAGAGAGCACGCCTAGCTAGTTCTTTAGGGCCTCATTATTTAAGGTAAGCGCCTGTGAGGTCACAGATAGTGCTAAACCTATCGGGGGCCCATTCTATTGAAAGCCCAAATTTCCCTTTTGGAAACCAAAGTCGTGGTTAACCAAGTGTCCTGGACGTCCTGCAGAAAAAATCCCGTGTAGTGTTAGGATGCGCTAAACAGACCTATCTCCCTATCCGAAAAGGGCGAGGGGTGGAATTAGGAGGAAAAGAATCGGCTTCTTTTGGATAAACTTGCTCTTTCAGTTTGCAAGGGGAGTGCCAGCTAGAGCTCGGGCCCACATGGAGAACGCCACCCCGTGGGACTTGCTGGTCTTTCTGGTCTCTAGAGCTTGGCTGGACCTAGAAGCGCCGGCTTCGGCAAACCTTAACTGTTGTTCACCCTGTCTTCAGCTGGTCCTGGGGCGTAGGCGGAGGGATGGCTCCAGTCGGGATTAGTTTTAAGTGCGCGCTGGGCGCACGCCAGACCTCAGGGAGGGTGGAAGGCTCGGGTATTCCCGGCACGTGGCACCGCCCCCCTCCCCCCCAGCGCCCCAGCGTCCGCAGCGTGGTCGGCGGGCGCCTCCCACAGTAGGTAAGTAGCGATGCCAGCCAGTTCAGACTCGCCAGCAACCTGTAAAACCAGAAGTCCGCTCTCCCTTCCCAATGATTGTCAGTTTCTTTGGTGAGTGCTGACACCAAGGCAGGCAAGGATAAATTCGTTCTGCCTCGCCCTGCCCCACTGGTCCAGCCTTGTACTTACAGGTCCACTCTAAGAGACAACTTCCAGCCACTTGTTTTGAATCCAAGAAAACAAAGCATGGGGCTGTTCCCGGGAGAGTTACTCTGGGAGTCTGCACTAGGAGGCGGAGATTCCAGGGGACACCCTAGGCACCGGGAAAAGCAGACCCTCCCAGATTTCCCGACTAGCAATTTAGTGCGTAGGGACTGGCGAGGGCATAAAGGGAAGATGGAAAAGGAAATAAGGGATGAGACCGCAAAAACAGTGAACGTTTCTAGGGCAAGAAGGCGGGGCGGGGATGGGGTTGCTGGGGAATGAAGCAAAGGCCTGAACCTTAAGTTCAAGTTGTAGCAGTGAGGCGATCAGGTGGGAGCCTTTAGTGGGGGCGGCGGCTGGGTGTACAGTTTCTTCTTCTGTGTGGAGTTTTTGCCTTGAACGGCTAAGGCTTAAACTTCCGCCGCGAAGATTTGGGGGCAGAAGAGGGAGGAGGCAATGGCTGGAATCAAAACTGATTCCCAGACCAAAGTTTGAGCCAAGGTCGCCTCTCACAGACTCTAGGAGTTTCCCAGACTCTCTTGCCCGGCGGCTGTAGCCTCTTTGCAAGGGGCTCCCTCCTTCCCCTCTGGGAATAGAGGGCTGGGGGAGGGGGAGGGGTCTGGAAGCAGCGCGCGGAGCAGCTGTGAATGTTAAAGGAAAAGTAGCAAAGGTTTTGATTCCAGAGGGCTAGGGGAGGCAGGCTGGGTGGGGTGGGACTACGCGCCAGCTACTCCTCCATCATCATCGGCGGCAGAACTTGCACTTGATGATCTTCTTAAATGCGTTTTGGAAGTCCTTGTTGAAGTAGGCGTAAATGACAGGGTTGAGCAGAGAGTTGGAGTAGCCCAGCCAGTTGATTATGGCGCCCAACAGGGTGGGCATGTGGCAGCTGCTTTCGCAGAAGGGCAGGACCAGGGCCACGATGAAGAAGGGCAACCAGCAGAGGATGAAGGTGCCCATGATGATGCCCAGCGTCTTCACCGTCTTCCTCTCGCGGGCCAGGGCCATCTTACGCTTGGCCTCGGCGTTGCGCTCATTTTTCTTCTCGAAGGAGGCGGGGACGCAGGGGACAGCACCGGCCTCGCTGGGCAGCGGCAGGTGCTCTTTGGAGTTGCCCACCCGGTGCACTTCGATCACCTCCAGGGCGGCTCCTTTTTCGCCCTGCCTCACGGCTCCATTGGCGCACGGAGCCCCTGTTGCCTTGTTCTCCATGCCCTGCCTCCAGTCTTTGCTACCCGGCTCACCATTGACGCTCTTTCTGGGCTGCGGGGCTGGCGACGCCCCAAGGCCGTTGTTGGCTACCTTCTTCTCCTCCTTCTTGACGGTCTTGCGGATGCGGAATCGTGCGGCTCGGAAGATGCGCCCGTAGAGTACCAGCATGAGCAGCAGCGGAATGTAGAAAGCGCCGAAGGTGGAGTAAATAGTGTAGCCATGGTCCTTGCTGATGGTGCACGCGTCGGGGTCCGAGCGGTCTTCCGGGGTGCGCCAGCCCAGCATGGGCGGGATGGAGATGAGGAAGCCAATGAGCCAGGTGAGCGAGATGAGTGCAGCTGCGCGCCGGGGCGTCCTCTTGTTCACGTAGTCGATGGGGTCTGTGATGGCCCAGTACCTGTCCAGCGCGATAGCGCACAGGTGCAGGATGGACGAGGTGCAGCACAGCACGTCGAGGGCGATGAACAGGTCACAGGTGACCTGTCCCAGGGTCCACTTGTTGAGCACCTGGTACAACGCGGCCATGGGCAGCACCAGCACCGACACCATGAGGTCTGTGACGGCCAGCGAGCCTATAAGATAGTTCGCCACGTTCTGCAGGGAGCGTTCCAAGGCGATGGCGGCCACCACGCACGCATTGCCCAGCACCGCGCAGAAGATGAGCGTGCCCAGCAGCAGAGAGGTGATCACTTGGTAGCTGAAGGTCACGTCGGAGATGCCAGTAGCGTTGGCGCGTGTCCCGAAGGGACCCTGGGACGACGTGGTGTTGTTGCCCTGTAGGGGGCTGAGCACCTCCATGCCTGCGCGCCCGGCAGGGGAGGGGGAGGGGAGAAAGAGCTGCGCCGGGATCCCCCCTCGCCCCTCCCCCTGGGGTCTTCCGCCCCTCTTTCCTGGGGAGTTTCAACGGGGGAGGGGATGCAGGGACTCAAGCAGGAAGTTCTTACTGCTCAGGCGAAGGCATCTCCGAGGAGCAGCTAGCTTCTAGGCGCTCCCTGGGCTCTCGTAGTCCGGTGCGCTCAGAGACTCCAGCTGGGAAACGAATTGGCTGGAGAACAGCTCCGGGATCTCCGGGCGGCGGAAAGGTGGCTGGAACGTTTGTCTCTCGCTGTCCATTTTATTTTGCCGCTGCCGAACTGGCTGCCAGACCCGGAGTCTCCCCACCAGAAAAGAATCTCCAATCTTAGAAGTATCTGGAATAGAGAAACACCGTCCTCCACAGTCACTCTGTAACCCTCCTCTCCTTGCTTCTCTCCCTCCCTCTCTCCCACTCTCTCCTCTACTCTTTTCTCTTTCTCTTAAGCCTCCTCTCTCTTTCCCTTTCTCCCACTAGTTTTCCCTTTCAGTCTCCCTCTTCCTTCTCACTTCCCTTTATCTCCCCGGTGTTGCTCTGACAGCCAGTCTCCCTCTCTCCTACGCTAACCCTCCCCTCCCAACACTTCCCCAACCCTGAGTGCCTCTTTCCCCTGGTTCCCCGCCCTCCTCGCCCTCTAGCTCAGCCTCTTTGCCTTCAAGTCCCTTTTTGTCGACCGAGACTCAGAACTAGCTTACACACACCCGATCCGCCGGTCAGACCAACATTACAACAAATAACTCCGCCTCCCACCCGGCCACACTCGAGGGAAAAAAAATTTAACCACGTAAATTGCTTCATATTTCTGTCAAATTCTTAAGTAGAGTCAGCATCACAGAGTGGCAATAGGAAATGAGAAAAGGAGATACACGGAGCCTGAATGGGGTGGTGGACAGTCCTGGGTCAGTCTATAAATTATTACTAATTCATGGAAAGAAAAAGGAATGTGTCTTAGCTTTTTAAAAATCACCCCCGTTTATCATCGCACGGTCCAGCCTGTCTCCTTTGGGGAGGATATTGCCTCTGCCTTTTTTTAACGTTGAGGAATTGGGGGAGAAAGTAATTATAAAGAACCGGTCAAAGGACAGGTAAACAGCTGCATCTCAAAGTGAAGAAAAAAATCAATTTGGTATGTATTCTACACACACACAAACACACACACACACACACACTGAATGGGGTGGTGGACAGTCCTGGGTCAGTCTATAAATTATTACTAATTCATGGAAAGAAAAAGGAATGTGTCTTAGCTTTTTAAAAATCACCCCCGTTTATCATCGCACGGTCCAGCCTGTCTCCTTTGGGGAGGATATTGCCTCTGCCTTTTTTTAACGTTGAGGAATTGGGGGAGAAAGTAATTATAAAGAACCGGTCAAAGGACAGGTAAACAGCTGCATCTCAAAGTGAAGAAAAAAATCAATTTGGTATGTATTCTACACACACACACACACACACACACACACACACACACACACACACACCTGCCTTTCCATCTCCATTGCATTTTTAATTTCAGTGAACATTGCCATTTCCCACAGCTTCGCAGCAAGTAAATTTAGGGAAGGGAATTTTTTTGTCTTTGTGTTATAAATGAGGTCGGGCATTTTTATGGCCTTTTGCTTTTCTAACCAGAGTTTGCAGGCCTCTAGGGAGAACTTGGTGGAATCCCTGGTCGCTGGCAGCAGTTTCTTATGGGCTCCGAAACCGTGTTCAGCACCTGGGACAGCTCTAGGCAATGAGAGCTATGTCGCCACCTTCCGGCAAATGCTTTAGAGTGCCATCTATAAACCCCTGTCTTGCAGAAAATAAGCAGGTATTGAGGAAATCCCACAACATCAAGAAAGAAAACGACGGTTATTAAAAGAAAAGTAACTTTGAGTTTTCTATTTTTTTCTCCTATTTTCTTCAAAAATTTCTTTTAGTGTCATCTTTTGCTCTTTATCCTCTATATCAAGCCTATATTTTCTAGCTCTTTTTTTAAAGCCTGCAGCATTTGTCATTCACAAGTTCTATCTAGAAATACAATTTTAATAGACCTAGGCAAACACCTTCACTTGTGTTGCTTTTGTGCTAACAAAGGCTGAACTTTGGAACTCATACATTTGCACACATTCACCAATGGGGGAAAAAACAATATTGGATTTTCCAAATGGGGATGACTTAACATAGAAGATAAAGAGACTGCTATGGGTTGGTTCTAAGCTTTTCCTTTACCAAGAAAACCAAACAATACCATTTGCACCTAGATAAAGAATGGGATTTCTAATCCACTAGAATAGCATATAACAAACTTCACTTATACATTCTGATTACATGACTGAAGTAAAGGAAAATT
Source organism: Physeter macrocephalus (assembly GCF_002837175.3). NCBI lineage: Eukaryota > Metazoa > Chordata > Mammalia > Artiodactyla > Physeteridae > Physeter > Physeter macrocephalus. The sequence continues at coordinate 67,392,322 of NC_041221.1, forward strand.
ACAGAATGCAATCCCCAAAGTAGATGACTCTAGATAACAGGCACAGATTCACTGCTGATAGTCTTAATATTATGTTCAAATTTGAGCTCTAAATTCTCCAAGACCAAACAAAAGAGCAGTCACGAAAGCATCAAAGAAAATCTAGTTGGGCCGATGCACGCTGTAGAACAATGTGTTTGGAGATCAATTGTTTTACAACACAGTGCTGGGCACAGTTCCCACTCAATCGTTTCAGCATGCCACAACAATGAACCTGACATTTATAATGATTCATGGCATTGGAAAGAAAGAGATAAGTATACATGTCGATACTGGCTACAGACTCTGAAGAAATCGTTTAGAAATTTGTGAAGGTACTCATTCTCCCTTTTAAAATCTCCTCACAAGTACATAACTAAGTAACTGTTAAAATACAGTTGCAGTTCCAAAAATTTTAATGGGAAAATAATTAAAATCTGGATTCTCCAAAGATAAAACTTTGGAAATATAGGTGATAACATAAACGAAGGGTAAAATAAAAGAAATTTGAATTTTAAAAAATATTTACATGTCAAGTACAAACTTGAATATGAATTTTGTCAAATTTAGCACATATAAACATAGTGTAAGTCAGTAAATATGTCAGTCAGCAACTGTGCATTCATTATTATTAAACCCAAATTGTTTTATAACTGACAAGTTTATTTTTCCTGTTTTAGAAAGCTAAAATGCTGTAAATCTAGTGTTAATATTTATAAGATCTGGCATTTGCTATTCTGCTTTAATATTCTATGACACTGCTTTTTTTTTATTCAAGGTGAAAAAAACTCAAGTAGCTCATGTTTTTCTTAGAAATAATGTACATAATATTTCAAACATTTCATTTCAATAAGAATGTATAGGCACTCTTACGAATAGAAGTATAAAAGGATATGCAGCACTATGGTTCTACAACCTTCAAGTGAATAGATAATCACATAAAACTTTTTATTAAACTAATAATATTGTGATATATATTAAAAGCACAATGATGTTACATTTCTTCATGTTCACACTTTGCCAGTTCTTCTATGTTTAACCCTTAACGATACAGAATCCTGGATATGCCAGAAGAAAATGGTGCAAACTGAAGATCCTGGATAAAGAGTTAGGCTCTTGTTCTTTAAGGCCTCTGAAATTATCCTAAAGAAAAACTAACCTTAAAGCGAATATTACTTATGACATCATTTGAAAACAAAGCTTCCAGTCATTCTGCTTTTATTTCTTGTTTGAATTTACTAGATGCAAGTATAAACTTGTCAGTTATGGATCTGGGGTATGATGCATCATCCATCATGTGAAATTTCTCTAAAATAGGTTATGGGAGATAAAGATTTTTAACATCTTTACAGGAAATTTGATACAAGCCGAGCATTTCAATGTAGTTCTTTGACCAGGGACATAAGATTAAAAAGATGTTAGGCTGAAGTTTTGCTGTGCACCTGACTGTCTTATCATTGCTGAAAGCTCAGTAATGGTTGGGTCTTCTCAATAATTGATATGTTCATCCATAATCCCAAATTATGGCTGATTTTTGTATTAATGAGGAAATAACCTACATAATAAAGAATTGAAATTTTGCTTAAGAGATTACAGGAGTAATTTTTAAAAACTCCCATTTTGGGCTTCCCTGGTGGTGCAGTGGTTGAGAGTCCGCCTGCCAATGCAGAGGACGCGGGTTCGTGCCCCAGTCCAGGAGGACCCCGCATGCCGCGGAGCGGCTGGGCCTGTGAGCCGTGCAAAACTCCTATTTTAAAAAGGTTTTATATTTTTAAGTAATTAAAACTAGAATAGATTATTTTTTTAACTAAAAATATTCTGAATTTTATTCACCCCAATCTTCAAATAATAAAGCAACAAGGCAATTGTAGATTTTCCAGAACTGTGAATTTTCTACTGGAATTTGTTAGGGAAAAAAAAATACTTCAAGGAGAAATTTTTGCTTACATAATTTAGGAAGTGTGGTCTTCTGATTATCAGCAAGAATTAACTAGTCCTTAATAAGAAATGCAACCAAAATGCAAGAGAAATAATTCTCCTTTAAAACTGAGCACAGTTTTTTTGTGTATCTAATTCTCACCATCCACCTTCCTCAGATGGTATCGTTACTTAGCTGCTATCTCTATATGAGAGACACTTCTCCGAGACCCAGAACCACACTAAATTTTCAGTGGCAAAACACAAATGATAGATGCCTCAGTCTCTGCTCCTGAAACTGTAAGGTTGATTTGGTTCATTTAACACACATGTTGAAAACACAGCATGTAGAGAGTGAAAAGAAAAACACAGTAACACGTATTCACTAGGTGTGTGACCTTGGGCAAATTAATTAACCCTCTTGTTTCCTCAATAGTAAAATGGGTGTAAAATAGACTAGTGAAGATTAAGTGATTTAATACACTTTGCTGGCCCATAAAATAAAAAACACGCAGTAAAGATCAAGCAATAATAGTAGTAATAGTGATGCAAAGTAATAATATTAATTCTCTCTCTACTGATAATTGTTGAGAAGTGCAGAGAAAGAGAATTAGGTAGGCTTAGTGAAAGAGCAAGTGCTTGAAAAAAAAATTAAGGCCCTTTCAGGTGAGGATTTATTTGAAAACAATTTGCACAGGGATGTGTTACCAAACTAAACTTGGGTCTGCTACCCCACTACATGCAGCAAATACAATCTACTGATACCAGGTTGTGGTGAAGGAAAATAGAGCATTTATTGCAAGGTGCCCAACATGGGGCTGAGCATGGAGACCCAGCACCTCCTGCTCAAAAGACCCGAACTCCCCGATGGCTTTCAGGGAAGGGTTTTTAAAGACAGTGTGAGGGAGAGGGTTGCAGGGTGCCTGATCAGTTGGTAGACATTCTTCTGATTGGTTGGTGGTGAGGTAACTGGATGGTATTTCTGGAGTCAAGATTATCAACCTTCTGGTTCTAACCGGTCTGGGGTCTATGTGCTGGTGGTCAGTAGTTAACTTCTCCCACCTGGTGAGGATTTTAGTATCTGCAAAACAACTCAAGGATATGGCCCAGGATATTATCTATAGCCCTTACAGAAGAGCTAAATGTCCTTGACTTTGTTTTATGGCTAAACGATTATTATTTTATCTTGCTTGACTGTTTTCCTTTGTTTCTGCATTTTCTCACTTCTGTGATTAAATCTGGTCACTGGAACTTGGGAAGGCCTAAGGCACTAAGGCGTTTCTACAAACAAGAGGCTGGGGACATGGCAGGGTCTGTCCCTTACTCAGTTTCAGATGTGACATTCTCCCTATTCTTTAAATTATTTGGTAAGCTTCCAATTCTTTAGAAAATTCTGAGTATGAGACAAGTGAAGAAAGATGTGGCCTCTGCATTCTGGAACTTCTTGACTTAAATCAGAAGTTATTGGGAATTCCCTGGTGGTCCAGTGGTTAGGACTCTGCTCTTTCACTGCCAAGGGCCCAGGTTCAATCCCTGGTGGGTGAACTAAAATCCCAAAACCCATGCAGTGAGGCAAAAAAAAAAAAAAAAAAAAAAGTTATTGGGCGTGGTGATGAATATGTCAACAAAAATTCAATAATCACTGAGGAAAAGGAATCTGCTCTTCTCTGGGAGCTCAACCGTTTGTTCAAAAATATAAATCAATAGTTGAAATTCATAGACCCCAATAAAATGTTAAAGCAAAACCCAAAAGGCAGTATTTTTGTTGTAGGAAATCATCAGATTAGAGTGACAGGTGTTAATAAATGTGCTTTCCTGAGCACACTTTCTCTATACTGCTCTCTTTCTGACAATAATTTCATGGCTCACTTCTGAAAGGATAAGAGCATAGCTGAGATGAGAAAAGTGTTTGGAATATTAGCTCAATATTTCCTGTTAGTCTAAGGATAGTTGGAAATTAAATTCAGTTTAATAATTATTTGAAACAAGATTTAATTACTGCATTTAATCTAACAATAATTGGGGGTAAATACCCACATTTTATTTTGTTTTGACAAATAACCTTTTTTGTTATAAAGCTAAAACCAATACCAAATACATTATTTTAAGCTTGTTTTAAAACATGCTACTTATATAAAAACAACAATTGTGGTTACAAAATATGAGTCTATAACTGTGCCATCTGGCCTGTTGAAACAGTAGTTTGTTAGTTGGGAGTAGTGGCTCAGGGCCACAGTTCTGGATTCAAATACCTATGCTGCCATTTATTAGCCTTGAATTTTTTCTTAATTTTTTCCATTTTTTACATTATATGAGTTACCAAAAATATAAAGAATGATATACTATAAATAATAAATACCTATATATTTAAGACAAATTTATGAAAAAGAGTATGATTCCATAAAGTTCTCTTTACTCTTGAATTTAGTGTGTATCATTCCCATGAATGACTTTATACTTTTACACCGTATGTACATGTCACTAAGCAATATAGAAATGGTATCATTCTCTATGTATTCTTCTGCAACTTCCTTTTTTTGCTCGACATTATCTTTGTGAAATTCATCTGCATTGATACAAGCACCTCTAGTTCATTTATTTTCACTACATTGTAGATTTAAATTTTATGAATAGAGCCTCAAATTATTTATCCATTCTCTGATTAGCGAATGTTTAAGTCTTTTCCAAACGTTTGCTTTTATAAATAATACTGCTGTGAGCGTTAATGTGTATATCACTTTTTTTTAATCCATGTAATTTAGAGTAAACTGGATTACAGTGTAGTGCTTTTCAAAGTATTTGGGGATCTTGTTTAAAATGCAGATTTTGACACCGTAGGTATGGAGTGAAGCCTAAGACTCTGCATGTCTGCCAAGTTCCCAGGTGACACTGATATTGCTGATTCATAGACCATACTTAGAGTAGCAAGGATCTAAGCATCCAGAAGTGGAATTATTGGATCCTTTGATATGCCCAGATTCAACTTCGGTAGATATAGCCTAATTCTTCTCCAAACTGGTTGTGTAAAATCTCATAACCACTTTTGTAGGTTGAATTGTGTTACCCAAAAGGATAAAGGACTCAGTGTCTATGACTGTGACCTTATTTGGAAATAAGATCTTTGCAGATGTAATTAAGTTAAAAAGACATCATAAAGGATTAGGGTGGGCCCAGATCAAATGACTAATGTTCTCATAAATTGAAGGAAATTTGGACAGACACACAGGGAGGAACACCATCTGAAGACAGAGACAGAAATTGGAGTTATGCTGCCATAATCCAAGTAATGCCAAGGACTGTTGGCAATCACCAGAAGCTTAGACAAACAATGGAATCTCCCCCAGAGCTGTCAGAGAGTTTGTATCAGGCCAACAATTTCATTTCAGATGTTTAGCTTCCAGAATTCTGAGACAATACATTTCTGTTGCTTTAAGCCACCCAGGTTGTGGTACTTTGTTATGGTGTCCCGAGGAAACTAACACAATCACTAAAAATGTGTAAGTTCCCATTGCTTCATCAAGGTTGAGTGTTGTTTCAAGTTTCTTCACTGTGAGTTATTTGATCTTATATTTGCTTACTTTTAAACTGGGTTCTTTGGGATTTTTTTAAAACTTACTAATTTTTAAAGTCCATTATATATTAGGGGTATTCATCTTTTATCATGTGTATTATTGGAAATACTTTCTTTCAATCTTTGGCTCACTTTTTAAAAGTGTCTTTTGATGAATTTACATTTTTCAGTTTAATGTAAATTAATATTTCTTTGTTCTATGCATTTTCTGTCTTGTGTAAGAAATCTTTGTCTACTTTGAGGTTATAAAGATACCAGCCAACATTTTTTTGAATTTCATATTTAGTTGGTGAATTCACCCTAAATTTGGCTTTTGAGTGTATTGTGTGAGATAGGAATGCAGGTTAATTTTTACCATAAGAATGAAAAAATTACCTAGTACTATTCATTTAATAGTCCATACTTTCTCTCCCTGATATACAGTCTCTTCTGTCATACATCTTGTTTTCAGATACTGGTGAGTTTACTTTTGGGTTCTCTATTCTCTTCCATTGATCTGTTTGTCTATTTCTGTTCCCAAAATACAGTGTCTTAATTTTTACAATAAATTTGATATGTGCCACATCATCCTCTTTACTTTATTCTTTCTTAGAAGTTTCTCGGCAGTACTTGGCCTTTTAGTGTTACATATTAATTTTGAATCAACTTTTCCATCCCACCCCCCATATGTATACTTAAAATTGTGGAATTTTATTGGAATTGTATTGAAATTATGTGATAGTTTCAAAAGAACAGACATCTTTATGTTATTGGATCTTTTTATCCAGGAATATGATGTACCTTTTCATTTATTTAGTTCTTCCTTTCCTATCGATAAAGTTTTTAATTTTCTCCATTAATGACATGAACAGCTTGTGGCAGATATTTTTACCCTAGGTAACTTATTTTGTTGTTATTGTAGTTGTGCTTTTATACATGGTAGCTAATGTGAATGGTATATTTTTAAATTATATTTTCAATTTTTGTAGGTATATAAGAATGTGATTAAGTTATTTGATTGGTTTTACTTCTGTGTACTTGATTAATTTTAATAATCTGTAGATTTTCTTTGCTTTTCTATGTTGACAACTAAATTATCTGCAAATACTACAAAACTTTCTTTCTAAGCTTTTTGCACTTAATTACCTTTTTGTTTCCTAATGAACTGGCTAGAACTGCAGTTTAATATGTCAGAGATGCAGGAATAGAGGGTGTACTCATCTCATTCATGTATTAGAGAGAATACTTCTAATGCTACGCCACATAGTATATTTCTGAAAGGGATGCTTAGTCAGCTTAAAGAAGTTATATTTCCTATTCTATTCCTCTCTTATACTTGGTTTTAGAATTAAGTTACTAATACTGTGTTACTAATACTTTGTTTTAAGTTTTGCATCTACATGCTTGAGTGAGATTTGTCTATAAGTTTCCTTTCTTATACTGTCCTACTCTGACATCAGTACCAAAATTTATACCAACCTTATAAAAATGAAGTGTGGAGTATTCCCTCATTTTACTATTCTCTAGGATAGCTTTTATAAGACCTCAATTATCTGTTTTTTGACTATTTGGTAAAACTTATCTGTAAGACATATGGACTTGGTTTTTCTTGATAGATATGTTTTTAATTCTTGATGTCATTTATTTAGTGGCTATATAATAATTCAGAATTAATACTTCTAGAATCAATGTTAAGTTATAGTTTTCTTTTAAAAGTTTTCCATTTTTACTAAGTTGTTTAAATTATCTTTCCTGTATCTATAGTGAATCTCTTGTTTTGATCCTTATTAATTACTTGTGTGAGTCTTTTCCCTTCATTCTTTTTTTTTTAGCAGCTTCCTGATTGAACTATTTCTTATAACTAACTGTTATGTAAATATTACTCTAATACTAGTATGTGTGTTTGGGATAATGAAGCTTTTAAAACCTCCTTAAAGGGTAAAAATGAATAAATGAATGAATGAATGAAGAAAGAAAAACAAAGAAAGTCACAAATAATTTGTTCACTGGATGACAAAGGATAAAATCTCATTGGGAAGAGAAATATAAACAAATGGTAAGGAAAATTCTTGTTTTAACTAAGTAAAACATTAAATCTGGTGTTTATTCTTTTTAATTTATTTGTTATTTTTTTTTAGCATTTTTTTAACATCTTTATTGGAGTATAATTGCTTTACAATGGTGTGTTAGTTTCTACTTTATAACAAAGTGAATCAGTTATACATATACATATGTTCCCATATCTCTTCTGTCTTGCATCTTCCTCCCTCCCACCCTCCCTATCCCACCCCCCCATCCCACCCCTCTAGATGGTCTCAAAGCACCGAGCTGATCTCCCTGTGCCATGCGGCTGCTTCCCACGTGCTATCCATCCTACGTTTGGTAGTGTATATATGTCCATGCCACTCTCTCACTTCGTCACAGCTTACCCTTCCCCCTCCCCATATCCTCAAGTCCATGCTCTAGTAGGTCTGTGTTTTATTCCCGTCCTACCCCTAGGCTCTTCATGACATTTTTTTTT
>NC_041221.1:67404694-67405278 GCF_002837175.3 Physeter macrocephalus
TTCATCTGCTGTGTGTTTTTCTGTCTTTTCATTTTGCTTACTGTGTTTGGGGTCTCCTTTTTTCAGGCTGCAGGTTTGTAGTTCCCATTGTTTTTGGTATCTGTCCCCAGTGGCTAAGGTTGGTTCAGTGGGTTGAGTAGGTTTCCTGGTTGGGGGGACTAGTGCCTGTGTTCTGGTGGATGAGGCTGGATCTTGTCTTTCTGGTGGGCAGGTCCACTTCTGGTGTTGTGTTTTTGGATGTCAGTAGCCTTATTATGATTTTAGTCAGCCTCTCTGCTAATGGATGGGACTGTAGTCCTGTCTTGCTATTTGTTGGGCATAGGGTGTCCAGCCCTGTAGTTTGCTGGTCATTGAGTGAAGCTGGGTGTTGGTGTTGAGATGGCTATCTCTGGGAGATTTTCGCCGTTTGATATTACAATGAGCTGGGAGGTCTCTTGTGGACCACTGTCCTGAAGTTGGTTCTCCCACCTCAGAGACACAGCCCTGATGCCTTGATGGAGCACCAGGAGCCTTTAATCCACATGGCTCAGAATAAAAGTGAGAAAAAATAGAAAGGAAAGAAAGAAAGAAAGAAAGAAAGGAAG
>NC_041221.1:67405738-67406588 GCF_002837175.3 Physeter macrocephalus
TGGAGCTTTAATACGCTGCTTCTGAGGCTGCTGGGAGAGACCTCCCCCTCTTCTCTTTGTTCGCACAGCTCCCGGGGCTCAGCTTTGGATTTGGCCCCGCCTCTGCGTGTAGGTCGCCCGAGGGCGTCTGTTCTTCGCTCAGACAGGACGGGGTTAAAGGAGCAGCTGATTCGGGGGCTCTGGCTCACTCAGCCCGGGGGAAGGGAGGGGCACGGATGCGGGGCGAGCCCGCGGCGGCAGAGGCTGGCGTGACGCTGCACTAGCCCAAGGCGCGCCACGCGTTCTCTCGGGGAAGCTGTTCCTGGATCCCGGGACCCCGGCAGCGGCGGGCTGCACAGGCTCCCGGGAGGGGAGGTGTGGAGAGTGACCTGTGCTGGCACAGAGGCTTCTTTATGGCGGCAGCAGCAGCTCTAGCATCCCACGCCCGTCTCTGGTGTCCTCGCCGACAGCCGTGACTTGCGCCTGTTTCTGGAGCTCGTTTACGTGGTGCCCTTAATCCCCTCTCCTCTCGCACCAGGAAGCAAAGAGGGAAGAAAAAGTCTCTTGCCTCTTCGGCAGCTCCAGACTTCTCCCGGACTCCCTCCCGGCTAGCCGTGGTGCATTAACCCTTTCAGGCTGTGTTCACGCAGCCAATCCCAGTCCTCTCCCGGCTTCCGACCGAAGCCCGAGCCTCAGCTCCCAGCCCCCACCCGCCCCGGCGGGTGAGCAGACAAGCCTCTCGGGCTGGTGCGTGCCGGTCGGCACCGATCCTCTGCGGGAATGTCTCCGCTTTGCCCTCCACACCCTGTGGCTGTGCTCTCCTCCGCGGCTCCGAAGCTTCCCCCCTCCACCACCCGCAGTCTCCTCCCAC
>NC_041221.1:67406716-67425427 GCF_002837175.3 Physeter macrocephalus
TTCTTTTGTCTCTGTTTTTTCTTTTTTCTTTTGCCCTACCCAGGTACATGGGGTGTTTCTTGCCTTTTGGGAGGTCTGAGGTCTTCTGCCAGCGTTCAGTGGGTGTTCTATAGGAGCAGTTCCACGTGTAGATGTTTTTCTGATGTATCTGTGGGGAAGAAGGTGATCTCCGCGTCTTACTCTTCTGCCATCTTCTCCCCCTTTGCTCTCCCCTTTTATTCTTAATCAGTCAAAACAGTGTTTATTTGTTCTACTCAATTCTATTTTATACTTTCCATTGTGATTTCCAAATTGTGTAGTTTGGAAGCACTCTTCTAAATGCCAATTAAGTGAAGATGTTCTTAGTAATCTTTTGTTATTGGTTTGTAGCTTAATTTCATTGTTGTCGAAGAATGTGAAGTAAAATACATCAATTCTTTTAAAATTTGAGATTGATTTTATTGCCTAGTACATGATCCATTATCAGAAATTTTGCAAGACATGTCATCTCATCATGATACGCATAGTTCTACTCGTATCTTTTTGATCAAGCTTGTTAATTGTGTTGTTCAAAGCTTCTATATCCTTACTAATTTTTGTCTGCTTAATCTGTCAACTTCAACACTTATCAGAAGTTGATAGATCAAGCAGACAAAAATTAGTAAGGAGACAGGACAGGATAAAGTAACCTCTCATGAAGACAGGAGATTTGTCAACTTCTGATTGTAGTTCCGTTAATATTTGCTTTGTATACTTTCAGGACATAATCATAGGTACATACAAAATTACAATTAGTATATATTCCTGCTGAATTAGTTACCTTCCTTATCCCTACTACTTTTTGTTGCCTTAATGTCTATTTTGTCTATACAAGTTCTTTTCTGTGTTTGCCTAGTATATATCATTCTATATATTAATTTTCATCTCTTCTGTGTCTTCAAAGTTTTAAGTGAGTCCCTTGTAAAAATTTTATAGTTCTTTTCTTTCCAATTCTGAAAATCTTAGTGTTTTAGTAGGTGAGTTTAGTCTTAATTTTACTATGACTATTTTATGTTTTCATATACATCCTGTCTCATCTATGCTTCTCTTATACCCATTCCTTCTATTCTGCTGACTGAGTTTCAGAATTAATTTTCTTCCTCTATTGTAGAAAATTCTGTATTCTAGTCATGACCTTCCTTAATATTTTAACATGAATAAGCAACTTAAGTATTATTTATGTTTTCACTACCTCTAAGCACGTATAAGTACCTTTAAACACTTTAATTCAGATCATCCCTCTCCAAGGTACAGTTGTGAAGTAATTAGTTTTATCAAGATTTCTTAATTAGATATGATTATTGTTATACAGTCAGTATTTGCTTATGTTTGCTCATTTGACCAATCTCTGTTTATGGGAATCCTGAGAATCTTGGTTCAATGGACATTATCCCAGGAATATTTGTGTTTCCCTCTGTTATATACAACAGTAGACTTATTATCCTATGTGAGGGCATCATTTATGACTAGGTATTATCAGACGAGCATTTATCCCCGTGTAGGATTCAAGCCAGGCAGACACAATGTTTTTACTGAAGATCTTTGAGTTTTCTAGCTTTCTGTAGCTGTTTCCATTCCCACCCCTCCTCCCCCCCCCACCACACCATCTTTTATATGCCTTAGGAATTGTTCTGTTTCATTGAAGAGACATTAAAACTTCAGGATTTAGGTACCATTGATCAGCAAATGTCTCTAAGGTATCTATAACTTCAGTGCTAGATTATTACTCTGGCTTTTGTTCCTTTCATTTGGGGATACTGAAGATTCTCCTTAATTTCTTGAGAGCTCAGCTCTGCCTGTTAGTTGTAACTTATCTATCATCCTTTAGTATTTTGCAGTGGGAAAAATTTTTGAATACAGAGTCTTCAAGATTTACCAAAAGAAGATAGAAAAATTTCTACTTTATTAGGTTGCATTTGGATTAAATAAGAAAATGCAACTAAAGAACTTATCAGAGAGCTGAAGCCGGGAGTGAGGCGCAGCGACCACGGCAGCAACAAGTGCCGGAGCTGAGCCGAGCCGGGGCCAAGCCGAGGCGGAGCCATCCCGCCGCGGACACCACCCGGCCGCCCATCGCGGGCGCAACGCATGGAGCAAGAGCGGCGGCAGTCGCCGGGCTGAGCCGCGCGGAGTGGCCAGGACGTGGATGCAGCCACGATCTCCCGTCCCCGCCCCGCTGAGCAGGAGCTCTTCCCGGACAAGATATGAGAAATGGGTGTTGGATGTCGAAGAATAAAATTGTTGGGAATCCTGATGATGGTAAATGTCTTCATTTATTTGATTGTGGAAGTCTCCAAAAGCAATAGCCAAGAAAAAAATGGAAAAGGAGAAGTAATAATACCCAAAGAAAAGTTCTGGAAGATATCTGACCCTCCCAAGGCATACTGGAACAGGGAACAAGAAAAGCTGAACAGGAAGTACAATCCCATTTTGAACATGTTAGCTAACCAGACAGGGGAAGCATACGGATTTTCCAACATAAGCCATCTGAATTATTGTGAACCTGACCTGAGGGTCACGTCAGTAGTTTCAGGTTTTGACAGTTTGCCAGACAGATTTAAAGACTTTCTGTTGTATTTGAGATGTCGAAATTATTCACTGCTTATAGATCAACCCGATAAGTGTGCAAAGAAGCCCTTCTTATTGCTGGCGATTAAGTCCCTTCCTTCACATTTCGACAGAAGGCAAGCGATTCGGGAATCTTGGGGCAAAGAAACCAATATGGGGAACCAAACAGTGGTGCGAGTCTTCTCACTGGGCCAGACCCCCGCAGAGGACAACCATCCTGACCTCTCAGATATGCTGAAATTTGAGAGTCAGAAGCAACATGACATTCTTATGTGGAACTACAGAGACACCTTCTTCAACTTATCTCTGAAAGAAGTACTCTTTCTCAGGTGGGTGAGCACTTCCTGCCCAAATGCTGAGTTCGTGTTCAAGGGTGATGATGATGTTTTTGTGAACACCCATCACGTCCTGAATTACTTGAATAGCTTATCCAAGAACAAAGCCAAAGATTTGTTTATAGGTGATGTGATTCACAATGCTGGACCTCATCGGGATAAGAAACTCAAGTACTACATCCCGGAAGTTGTTTACACTGGCGTCTACCTGCCTTATGCAGGGGGAGGTGGATTCCTGTACTCCGGCCACCTGGCCCTGAGGCTATACAATGTAACTGACCAGGTCCTTCTCTACCCCATCCATGACGTTTATACTGGAATGTGCCTTCAGAAACTTGAACTCGTTCCAGAGAAACACAAAGGCTTCAGGACATTTGATATGGAAGAGAAAAACAGGAATAACATTTGTTCTTATGTAGGTTTGATGTTGGTACATAGTAGAAAACCTCAAGAGATGATTGATATTTGGTCTCGGTTGCAAAATGCTCATTTAAGTTGCTAAATTATGTACAAAACTAAATTTTGCATAGAAAGATGTATCTCAAATAGTTCCCATGTTGTGTTCTCTCACATTAGAGGTAATTTCTATGTAAAACCATCAAAATTGCCTTTATGAGTAGTATCCATATGAGGGCCTCTAAACCTTTCAGTGTAGTACTTTCTGAAGAGGGAAAGCAGAAGATCCTAATTTTTATGTAGGATAGGACAGGACAAATGGTTATGACCCTTCCTGCTGGCTAGTGGTCATTATTTTCTAACTTGTCCCCCTTGTCATCTGAAATCATGTTTCTGGAATCTGATCGTGTTAAGTTATTTTTGTTTTGCCCTCATATGATGGTAATCCTATTTCCCATTATAATGAGTGACTTATCTGCAGTTTAGGTATTCATAAACCTATTGGCTACAAAGACACTGTTATATATGACTCAGTGCTTTTTGTGAAATGGAATTACATTTATTTTCATGAAATTTGGATGAATTTTTAAAATAGTCTGGAAAAATTAACTTCTGTTGAAATTTCCTGCCGCCCCAACATTTCCTTGGGTTAATCTAATCAATCAGTTTTGCAAAATGGGAATCACCGTGTGACATTCATCCAGTTTATCTTGTTATGGTCTTTTGGTCATAATAAGGAGAAAGCTTAACTATCTTGTATTTGGTTTGCTGGGTGGTGTCGTGATAGTTCTCTCTTTTTTAGTATTTGAAAATAATGAGTATGATTCCATAATCTTCAAACTGAAGATTGAATTGACCCTGGTAACCATATTGTGTTTATGATTTTTCATTGTGAACCAGGAAAGCATGTGTAACTTTTGAACTTTAAGTGAAAAGATTGAAGTTGCAGACCTTTTTATCAGTGGTTTGTCAGTTTAAAACTGCAGAATTCTATTCTTGCCAACATGATTATGTGTTGCTTATACAAAATTATTATCCTGAGTAGTGACTGCTTTCCTGTCTCAGTGTAGAAGTGCCTGTGTTTTTATTTATTGTTCAGATCAAATACCAAAACATTTTCTTAAATATATTTTGTGTAATATTTTATTTGTATACGGTGTTGTTGATGAATTATTTAACTAGAGCATGGTATTTTAAGTAGGAAGTATATACATATGTTAAATAAAGTTAATTGTTATTTTTGAATTAAAAATTTTGGGGGGGGGATATGAACTAGAATTCTGCCAAACTGTTGCTTTTATATACTGTCTTGTAACATGCTTTCTTGAGACATTTTTGTGTTATAGATATGAAGATTCTTACCAGATGTGATTCTGGGGACTGTAAGGAGATGGAAATAAAGTCACCATATTTAAAAATAAAAAAAAAAAGAACTTATCAGAGTTCCTTATATCTTATGTGTTCAATCAATGTTAGTAAAATGAAAATTTTAATTAATTTTCCAAAATATTTTCTATCTTGGGCTTTCTTCATCGTTTCCATTTATGTGAAATATACCTGTCCTCCAAAAAGAAAAGAAGTATAAATTCCTATGCATAAATAGTAACTAGAATTTTTATGTTTTATATTTTGTATTTTAACAGATAAACATACATAAATTATTTAATGTAAAATAAGTATGGGGAAATTATACTAAATCACAGTGTTTGAGTTTATAGTCAATTACTTAAAAATTCTATGGAAAAGAACGTCTTTAAACTAAACTAAAATTAGTCAAAAATTGCTGTTAATGTTTTATCAAACGTAACTTCTTACTTGAAATTATCCAAGAAATAACATTTTGAAAAGTTGTTTAGAGCTCATTGTTAGCAGTGTTTATTTTTAAAGTGAATGATATCTATCTTCTAGAATTATTATATTCTTAGCTTCCAATTCCACCTTGAAAACTAAAAATAAATAGCATTTTTTAAGCATGAGCCAACCAGCACATTTTCAATAATTTTTATTGTGAATGAGAAGGTATTTATCCCAGACCCATCACTTAATGGGAAACAAAACAAAAACAAACAAAACAATGATTCTCTAGACATAAATGTTCAAAATATCTACTTCTGTTAGAGAGATGTAGATAAGAAGATGCGTGTGCTGTAGTATCTGACTGTTACTAAATGTAGTGTTGATATAATTTTAATGCCAAACACAATAATATCAATCTTTTTCTGTAAGAAACCTAAAATTGAAATTTGCCTCCAGACTAAGTATCTCTTTGTTTTGGTTTATTTTTGGATTTTGCAGCTTTTCCAAATTGGGAAACACAGCTGGGCTTATTAATATACAGAGGCATTTTAATTGAAGAAGATGAGTATCATCATGTGCAGTTCTGGATCTCTTCATAGCCAACTGCTCCATCTTCAGTAGAAAGAAATGGAATCAAATGCCAGTATTTGGGATTAAATATTTTGGCTTCTAGCTCATGACTTGCATAATATAATAACAGTGGAAGCCAACTTGATTGTTTACTATACACCTAACTCTATACTAGCCCTTTCCATGCAATATTTTATTTAATCTTCACAACATCCTAAACCTGTTCAATTTTTCAAATAAACAAATGGAGGCCTAGAAAGGCCTTTTGCTTGTTTGTTTCTAAAACACTTGAATACAGTGAGAAAATAGAATATTCTACCCTGGAGAAATACTTCCTACTTGCAGATACCTGACCTTAGCAACAGTTGTTGTTCATTTATTCAAGTTCACCAACTGATGAGAAGGTACTGCTCAGCAGAAGGTGAGTAGAGAAAGAGGACAACATATGTATCCTAGGTAGAAAGCCCAACCCTGCCCTGAAAATATGCTTTGAGGGCT
Source organism: Physeter macrocephalus (assembly GCF_002837175.3). Lineage (NCBI taxonomy): Eukaryota > Metazoa > Chordata > Mammalia > Artiodactyla > Physeteridae > Physeter > Physeter macrocephalus. The sequence continues at coordinate 67,412,899 of NC_041221.1, forward strand.
TCCTGGATCATTCTTAGTCATCCATAATGTTTTTAAAAAGCAGCCTCTGGTCTCCCTTGGAGGATCCTGGCTACTATCTGGATTAACTGCCTGATTACTTCCTCAACATCCCCTTTCTGACTCTCTGTCGATTTATATAGCAGATTTCAAAATGGTAAGGGACTGCAGAACTCACCAAACCCAAACTTAACCAATTTGCAGAAAAGGAAACTGAGGGTCTTCATAGTTAAGTTATTTGCCGTAGATCACATAATGGATGCCTCATATTAGCCTGACTGCATCAGTTAAAAGACCCCTAACATTATTATCCAGGTTTCAAACTTAACTGCTACCAGCTCCTGTTGAAGATTTCCAAAACTTGGAATAGACCAAAGAAATTGAAGTTTGTGTTCAATTACCTCTATCTTCCTTCCTTCTTTCCTTCCTTCCTTCATCTCTTCATTCATTCACACAACCACATATTGTATGTCTGCTATGAGCCAGGCAGTACACCACCCACTGAGACTATAAAACTAGAAAGATAGAGTCTTTGTCTTTGCCTTAACTCATGTTAAGCATGAGAGAAGCATGTTCCCTGGCCACACTAAGTGAAGCCTCATCCAGGAAGAGAGAATATCCAGGCCTAGTCACACTTTTCCAAACAACCTGCTATGTTTATTGAGTATGTACCATTTTTTTCAAGGCTTTTTATACATAATGATTAATAGGACCTACAAGTATTCCTGCACTCAGTCACTTTATACTGAAACTAGTAGAAACAAACTATAAATAGGTGAAGAAACAAACAAATAAATGAGATAATTGCAGGAGCTGATAATGTTATGAGTAAGATAAAATTGAGTAAGGATGGTGGAATGGCTGAAGTGGTCTATGCTTGTGGGTTTGGTGAGGTGAGCTGCTCTGAAGAATTGACATTTAAGTTGAGACTCAAATAATACAAAGGGGACAGCCATTCAAACATCTCATTGGTGGCGTATTGCAATAATGTATTGATCATCTCAGCCTCTGAGCCAGCAGGGCAGAGCCTGGGGTAGCAAAGGCCCTGACCAGTCATCTCTAGTGGTCAATAGTCTCCTGTCTTCACTCCAGTGTGTTGTAAAAATGTTACCATTTTCTGTATGTTGCATGATATGAAGAGCATTGGGAAGCACTATTCTAGTTGAAGAGAAAATCCAAGTAGAAGAAAAGCAAAGGAGATTGAGCATGGTGTGCTGGGTAACTAAAAGAATAGAGTGCACAAAAGGGAAAATGAGGGGGGAATGAGGTCAGAGAGTGGGCAGGAGCCTTGGTATGGATGTAAGGATGAAAAGTGAATGGCTATAAAAGTAATATTTGTCTATTTCCAAAAGGAATTAGATACATTACTATGTTAAAGTACATATTAAATAGGATAATCAAAATACATATTAAAAAGAAATGTTGCAAATAATACAAAGAGTGGAGAGAGAAAATTTTATCTGGAGCCTAGTGTGAGCACTAGAATGAACTAAAATTCAAATTACCTAAAATTAACACTGAGTATTAACACTAGTAGCTGAAGTCTAAAGTAAAACATCTTGGACCATATAATTTTCTTTGTCTCATTACAGGAAACATGAACTTGCATTAGGAGATAATAGACTTTTTCTTGATACCCAAAAGGAAGAAATGTATTGCAAGGTTCATTACCAAGTAGTTTAGCAAACTATGTATTTCCTGCCATTTTGCATAAGTTTAGGAATATTTCTAAATGTCATTTCATGAAAACTAAAACCTAAAGTTTCATCTTAGTGAAGGCATTTTATCAGAACCTGAGTAGTTGATAGTTATAGATATCTCCACATGCATTGTTTTCTGGTGATGAAACCTGATTAAATTTGAGTCTGCTTGCCTGCTAGACCTCTCCATGCGCCCATGCCTCCACATCATTACTTACAGTTCCCTCAACCTGGCATATTCATTCCCATCTTTTGTACCAAAGGAATTCCTACCTCCAGTGCAAACAACACTCAATCCCAAGCCCTTAGTAACTACATAGTAGTTCTCTAGCTTGAAATTCACCTAGGTGGCTTTTAAAATGACAAGAACCACCCCAAACCAACTGAATCAGAATTTCTAGAGAGAAGGGCCCAGGTGTTGACACTTTTTAAGCTCTCCAGGTGATTCTCATGAGTTAATGGGGTTAGGAATTGCTGAGCTAGGTTAGCGCTCCCTCCTACTTAAAGTGGGCTCTAAAAGAATGTGGAGTTTCACCCTTGTTGCTTGGGTCAGATGGGTTTCTCTTGCAAGACAGGAAAAAATAACTGACCAGCTACAACAGAATGTGCCACAAACACCAAAGTCTCTGTGGTCACCTACCATGGAAGGTAAGTGAGCAATTACCTCCTTGACCTTGTATTTAATGAGAAAAGCTGCATAGAAAATCTGCTTTGGCTCTGGCTTCACTCAAAAGCTGTACAGGAATAGATATTTCAGTGAGTCCTTTTCACCTTCTCATTGAGAGAAGAGGAGAAAATGTTATAGAAAGATTTTAGAAGGGAACAAATTAAAGTGACTCTCAAACCTGAGTGTGTATAAAAATCACTTGAAGGGCTTCCCTGGTGGCGCAGTGGTTGCGCGTCCGCCTGCCGATGCAGGGGAACCGGGTTCGCGCCCCGGTCCGGGAGGATCCCACGTGCCGCGGAGCGGCTGGGCCCGCAGCGGGAGAGGCCGCAGCAGAGGGAGGCCCGCATACCACAAAAAAAAAAAAAAAAAAAAAAAAAAAATCACTTGAAGAGCTTGTTAAAAATGCAGACACCCCCTCCACCCAAGCCCCCAAACACTGCTGATTCTGATGGAGTAGTTCTGGGGTTGGTCCTAGGGATCTGTATGTTTAACAAGCCCCCTAAATGATTCTGAGGCCAGCAGTCCACAGGCCAATGGGAAATAGGACTTTACAAAAAGCCACCCCATTTTACTGATGTATAAATATTCCTTCCTGACTCTCACAAAAACTCAAGGGCCCTTTGACCACTATTGAAGGGAAAGAAAATTAAGAAAATCTAAGTTTGCAGGCAAATTTTAAAGACCACAGCAGAGTCATGCCAACTGAACTAAGAGGACAAGAGAGAGAAAAGAAGCTCAGGCAGCAAATGGAGACAGCGGGGGCGTGAGGGCGCAGGCGTTAGAAAAGTACTCAGGTGGGGAGGCCAAATCTGGGTTGGAGAAAAGAAACGTGCTGTCAACTGGAGCAGATTTTCTGTGGTGAGAAGCCTGGAGGATAATGTCCCAGCTGCTCTTCTGGAAGTCAGATGTAATAATCCTGCCCTTCTTAAATGCAAACTCTTCTAATCAAGCTGTGAAAAATATACTAACTTTGGTCTGCTATTGTTGGCCGAAGGCTAATTTGGTCATATCCTGGGGCTTCAATTCTCATATCCCTATCAGAAAGAAACTGCTTCAAGTTTAGGAAATGTGAGCCTCAGGAAGTTCACTTAGAAACACACACCAGCCTCTATGTGAGGCAGAGAAAACGGGAGCAACCAGCAGCCCGGCTCCTCTAGCAAAGCCGCAAGATAGATCGTAGGTTTCCAGCACCCGTTCTCTCCGTTGGAGTCAGCGAAAAGTAACAGAATACAAAGTGTAATAAACCATAGCATGCCAAATACATAATAAGTATTTATTTCTTTGTTCATTGCCTCATTTGTTTATCCATCATTTATTCTTTCATTCCAAAAATATTTTTAAACATTACATGTGTTCCCTTATAAGCAGAATCTGAGACAAAGAATTAGGTGAAAGTAATGTCTTTGGGAGGTGATACCAAGGAACAGGATTGAGAAAATGGAAAGAGACGGAAAGGAAAAAGAAAGCCAATGAATGTAATGGTATATTACAGAGGACATCACTGTGGGCAGTGGAAACTCAGTTCTGCTGGGACTGTTTTCTGGAATTGTCCTCTAAAGGATGATAAGATGAAACAATTATCTGAGGGTTCCAATCTCCCATGCTGCAACCTTAGTCTATGGTGTTAAATTCCACTCTTCTAAACTCCACATGCCTGAAGGTTAAGCAAGCCCCACCCTTTACCCCTTCCAATGTCCCAAGGTCATGGAGGAATCAGGGCAAACAGCAAGGTGAGAGGCTGTCAGCCTAAGTGAGTTGAAGCTTGCACAGACTTCCCACTGCCCTCTGGAAGCTAAACTCACAGGAGAAGCCAAGAGGAAGTTAGTTGGAACTTGGTATGTGTCTATTGCAATATGTCAGGCTCTGCTATGCTGCAAAGATGAATAAATCATGTTCTCTGCCTTCTACGTGTTCTTGGCCTTGTAAGGGAGAGAAACATAAAAGAAAAATCATGTGAAAATTCTCTAGTAATGATAGTCAAAAAGCCTTACCAGAAAAAAAGGAAGAAATTAGTTGGTAGAGGACAGATTTGGAGAAAGGAAGGAAACCATAGAGAAAGGAAAAATGGAGGGCTTCACATAAATGTATGCTGAACTTTGAAGGATGAATCATCTATGTGAGCAAGGGAATGATAAAAGAAATGTGTGTTCATTGATCAGAACAAGGTACATTCTGGAAATGGTGTTGAGTACAGTGTGATGAACATGGTGCTTTTGTGAAAGAAGCTAGGGGATGAAGTTAAAGATCTTTTATCCTGAAGGCAGTGGGAGGACTATTGAAGTTTAAGCAGGAGAGTGACTCAAGAGAGTTGTCTCCATTCCTGGTGAGCATGTGGAAATGATCACATAACTGTAATTCCCAGAGACCTGTTTTCTCATCAAACATTTATGAAGCACACATTAAGTACCAGGGACCACACCAGGTGTTGAGCACACACAGGTGAGTAAGATGTTGTTCTTGCCATCCAGTGGTTCAGTGCTTAGTGGTGGGAGTGAGAGGACCTTTGCAACACAGTGCAATCAATGCCATTGTACATCTCAGAGCAGGGAGTTTTGGGAGCACAGGAGAAGGCGCCCTCCATCCAGGCTTTTGGCATCCCTGAAGACATCCTGGGCAATTAGTAGTGTTCATTTTTCAAAAGTTAGAGGGCTGCAAGCATGCCTGACTAAGGAGGCAGTGTCTCTGGGAAAAAAGCAACATGAAACAAATGATGGTAGTATGTGGGGGATAGTATGGGCATAGGATGATTATGGTCAAGAATCCTTTCCTCTTTCCCCTGCTTGCCAGGTTCTGCCTCATCTTCTCCGCTGGCTGGCTTACTCAGCCTTTAGTTTTCAGTTGGAGCATCACTTCTTCCTGGAAGCCTTCCTTGACCGACCCCTCAGGTCTAAGAGATACAAACTAAATGTCCAAACAACTTCACAAATTATTTATCTTTTCTTAGTTGTCTAAAAAAGAAATATGCATGTAAGCAAACAAAACTCTTCAACTTTCTAATTGTGGTAAGGACAGTAAGATGGCTGTTCTCTATGTGCTGAATAAGATTCTGGTCTTGCCACAGTGAATCAGTTGCTGAAATAGGGAGGCACACCAAAGTAATATAATTTCTATTTGGAATCCGCAAGATCTCTCTCTGTCTCTGTCTGTCTGTCTGTCCCTCTCTCTCTCTCTCTGTCTCTGTCTCTCTCTGTCTCTCTCTCTCTCTGTCAGAAGTCCAAAGTAGTTTTCAAATCAAAGGCATGATTTTGATTGTCCACACATCTTCATTTTAGGCTCTGCCCCTGAGATCAGTCTACTACTCCCTGCCAGGGGGTTGGTGCCCAAGACAGCAAAATACACTCAGTCCTACCTAGAACAAGGTCTGAGACTCCATGCCCAGGCCCTCTAACACAGCCACTGTCCCCATGAGCTTCTCTTACTCTGCTCCATTTCCAGAGAAGCTGGCTTCCTAGAGATCAGACTCAGTTTGAATGATTTGAAACATCTGGCCTAGCCACCACCTCTGCACAAATAAATAGCCAAAACAATCAGGAACTACAGTCCTGTTTGTTTCTAATAATAATAATAATAATAACTAACACAGAGTAAATACCACACACCAAGCACTAAACGTTTTACATGAATTATTTTTCTACTTTCAACATGTTTATGAGGTAGGTAATATTTTTATACCCATTTTAAAGAGGAGAAAACTGAAGCATTAAGTTAAGTAACTGACCAAGGTCACACATCTAATAAGCAGTGGAACAATACTTGAGACCCAAGAAGCATGTCTAGAGGCTATACTCTTAATCTCTCTGCCCTGCTGGCTCTCAGGTTTCCATCTACGGTCAATCCCTCTTGTCAGTTTATCTCTGACACTCTAGAAGTTACATCTACCTCATTGCAACTCCCAGATTCAAAATCACCCTTTGATCTCCTTTCTCTTCCCAGAGCTAAATCTACTTCCTTTGATACTTTTTCTCAGGAATATATTTCCATCCATCTGGAAATGTTACTGATTAATGTATTTCTAAGAACCAAGTCATAATTATACTTTTAGCTGTCCATATGGCTATTCTCTACATCAGTTCACCTCTTCACTACCCCTTGACCCAAGCCACTTGACAGTTTTCAACTGTGATCTGTATTTTAGCAATAATGCTTTCCTCCCAAGGCAGCAGCATTTCATACTTCAATGGGATCTTGAACACAGCATAATCACGGAGCTACGGTTTTTAACTGAACTGAAGTGACCAGACATCAGGCATCATTTTATTTCTCTTTCACCATCATTTGGTTGTTAGCTAACTTGTCATAGCCAGGGACAGTGTCAAATAGCTCTCAAATTTTCTGCTTTACCTTTAAAGATAAGGTATCTCCTTGCACCCTTAGCCTCAAACTGATACTTTCATTTTGTACTTATGTTAAAGAGTTATCAAAGATTTTCCAACATTTGGGAAAGTTTCAGTGCTAACTGGAACTCATCGTTTTGAAGGAAAATTAGTCAATAGCTATGACAAAAGTACATTATATTTCAAACCTCTGAATAAGGAGGGCTAACAGAAAATTCTTTTCCTCTCAGTAATAACAAAAATCACTAACATTTATTGCTGCTTATTACATACCAGGCACTGCCACGTGCTTTCCACACACTATTTTATCTTAGAGACGAGGAAACTGAGGCTGAGAGAAGTTAGAGGAAACTGAGGCTGAGAGAAGTTAAGTACCTTGTTCAACCAACATCACAGCTGGTAGTTATTCCAGAGTCTCTGCCTTAACCAAGCTCAGGGGAATCTACTAATCTCCTTCCTCCATCACTTGGGCCAGTAACTCTTCTACTTTAATATGTATTGAGTACGAGAAAATATCTTGAAAAAGAAAAGATAACCATTTTCACAAGTTTTTTAAGTGTGATCTTATCTCTGTGGAATTTTACAATTGTACTTCATAGATATTCTTGTTCCTTGTCAGCTGGTGGACTTACATCTGTTTTTCAAATGTTACCAGCAGTGGTATTGAGGTCTACCACCCTTTAGCTCTAGGCTACAGGTGATAGACAACTAGAACTAAAACTAGGTTAAAAGTTAAGGATACTTATCTGTTCTGTTCTCCTAACAAGAGGATGGAGGTAGGGTGGGCTTTAGATACAGTACCTTAAGGGACTTTTCTACTTTTGGTCTGCTTTTAGTTCCTTTTTTTATTAGCAATTCCTCAGAATTGCTTCCTGTAGAACCTGGGGCGAATACTTCCTTTTTCATACCCAACAGCAAAATAAAATAAAATGAAATAAAAACAAAGAAAACAAAATACTTCCTCAAATATGGGCTAAAGTCTTTTCCTTTAGCTCAGTGGGCCAGCCTCAGTCATACACCCACCCTTGGGAAGAAAAACAGCATATGATCTTAATCAATCCACAAAAAAGAAAAAAATCTCATGATAAAATCCAACACTTGCTATAAAACAGTATATTCAGACTGCAATCATAGGAAGAACTTCCTTTGCCTGATAAAAATTAATATAGCCATAATTTATAGCAGTAACCAATAACCGTTCCTACCGGTGAAACTTCAGGAACATTCTCAATAAAGTCAATATTATACTAATGGCCCTAAGCAGTACAAAAAGATAAGAAAAAGAAATAGTCATAGTAATTGAAAAGTTAAATGCAAAAGCAACATTTGCAAATAAATATCTACACAGAAAGTAAAAAGCATCTATAAACCATTAGTACTAATGAGACAGTTCCAAAGAGTTATGGATTTTCATTGATGCATAAAATATAAGAGTATTCATATATTACCAGCAATAACTAAGGAATGTAATAGAATATATTCACAGTAACAATAAATATAATGTGTTCATGAATAACTTTAACAAATGATATGAAAAAGCAAATTCAGAGTTATGGAAGAACATGATAAATGAACTAAATGAATGAAGATACAGATAGTTACATGATGTTAGATGGAAAGTCATAATATTAAAGATACCAATGTTATCAAAGTTCTGGTCAGAATGGCCATCATTAAAAAGGCTACAAATAACAAATGCTGGAGAGGGTGTGGAGAAAAGGGAACCCTCCTACACTGTTAGTAGGAATGTAAATTGGTGCAGCCAGTATGGAAAACAGTATGGAGGTTCCTTATAAAACTAAAACTAGAGTTGCCATATGATCCAGCAATCCCACTCCTGGGCATACATCCAGAGAAACTCTAATTTGAAAAGATACATGCACCCCAGTGTTCATAGCAGCACTATTTAAAATAGCCAAGACATGGAAACAACCTAAATGTCCATTGACAGATGAATGGATAAAGGAGATGTGGAATATATACACGAATACTACTCAGCCATAAAAAAGAATGAAATAATGCCATTTGCAATAACATGGATGGACCTAGAGATTATCATACTAAGTGAAGTAAGTCATAAAGAGAAAGACAAATACCATATGATATCACAGGTGGAATCTAAAATATGACACAAATGAACTTATTTATTCAGACTCGCAGACATAGAAAACAAACTTACAGTTACCAAAAGGGAAAGGGGGTGGAGGAGGGATGAATTAGGAGTTTGAGATTAGCAGATACAAACTATTAATACTGTATACAAAATAGATAAATAACAAAGTCCTTCTGTATAGCACAAGGAGCTATATTCAACATCCTGTAATAAACCATAATGGCAAAGAGTATGAAAAAAATATGTATATATGTATAACTGAATCACCAGAAATTAATAAAACATTGTAAATCAACTATACTTCAACTAAAAAAATTATCCAAGTTAAGTTATAAATTCAGTGCAATACAATTTAAAAATCTTAGCAAACCTAGACATAAACAAAACTGATGTTGAAATTTGCATAAAACATGTGACAAAAGTCAAAACTTTTTAACTTTATGGAAAGAATATATTTGGTATATATTTTTAGGTATATAAAATTAAAAAATGTTTAATATCCTAAATGTGAAAGACATCCTATAAGTCAGTAAGAATACAAACAAACAAACACCTTAACACCCTGGAAAATAGGCAAAGAATATGAACAGGAAATGCACAGATTAGGAAACCTAAATGATTGACATATGAAAAGATGTTCAACTTCTTAAATGATCAAGGAAATGCAAAATTAAAATAGTAGTGAGATACCTTGCCATATCCGTCAGATTGGATATAAAGTGTAAAATTTGACAATGACAAATATTGGCAAGTTTCTAAGGAAACAGGGACTCATAAATCACAGATAGTGAGTGTACATTTGCATAGATGCTTTGAAGACCAACAATATTTAGCAAACATGCCAAGTCTACTTTTAGGTATACATTGCAGATAGGTATACATGTACTCCCAGAGGCATGTACAATATTGCTAATTACAACATTAATTATAGCAAAAATAAAATGGGGTACACTACAACACTTTATGGCAGTTAGAATGAAATAACCAGATATAGCTACTGAACAGATCTCTAACAAATATTTAATGAAAAAATATAACAAACACAATATAATTATGAAATATTGAACACCCACATACCAAAAATATATATGATTATTTTATAATTTTTTTTGAATTTTTGAATTTTATTTTTTATACAGCAGGTTCTTATTAGTCATCCATTTTATACATGTCAATCCCAATCTCCCAATTCATCACACCACCACCCTCACCCTACCACTTTCCGCCCTTGGTGTCCATACATTTGTTCTCTACATCTGTGTAGCTACTTCTGCGCTGCAAACCGGTTCATCTGTAACATTTTTCTAGGTTCCACACATATGCGTTAATATATGATATTTGTTGTTCTGACTTACTTCACGCTGTATGACAGTCTCTAGATCCATCCATGTCTCTACGAATGACCCAGTTTTGTTCCTTTTTATGACTGAGTAATATTCCATTGTATATATGTACCACTTCTTCTTTATCCATTCGTCTGTCAATGGGCAACCACCCTCACCCTACCACTTTCCGCCCTTGGTGTCCATACATTTGTTCTCTACATCTGTGTAGCTACTTCTGCGCTGCAAACCGGTTCATCTGTAACATTTTTCTAGGTTCCACATATATGCGTTAATATATGATATTTGTTGTTCTGACTTACTTCACGCGTATGACAGTCTCTAGATCCATCCATGTCTCTACGAATGACCCAGTTTTGTTCCTTTTTATGACTGAGTAATATTCCATTGTATATATGTACCACTTCTTCTTTATCCATTCGTCTGTCAATGGGCATTTAGGTTGCTGCCATGACCTGGCTATTATAAATAGTACTGCAATGAACATTGGGGTGCATGTGCCTTTTTGAACTATGGTTTTCTCAGGGTATATGTTCAGTAGTGGGATTGCTGGGTCATATGGTAATTCTATTTTTATTTTTTTAAGGGACCTTCATACTGTTCTCCATAGTGGCTGTATCAATTTACATTCCTATCAACAGTGCAAAAGGGTTCCTTTTTCTCCACACCCTCTCCAGCATTTGTTGTTTGTACATTTTCTGATGATGCCCATTCTAACTGGTGTGAGGCAATATCTCATTGTAGTTTTGATTTGCATTTCTCTAATAAATTAGTGATGTTGAGCAGGTTTTCATGCGCTTCTTGGCCATCTTGTATGTCTTCTATAGAGAAATGTGTATTTAGGTCTTCTGCACATTTTTTGATTGGGTTGTTTGTTTTTTTAATATTGAGCTGCATGAGCTGTTTATATATTTTGGAGATTAATCCTTTGTTCGTTGATTTATTTGCTAATATTTTCTCCCATTCTGAGGGTCGTCTTTTTGTCTTGTTTGTAGCTTCCTTTGCTTTGTAAAAGCTTTTAAGTTTCATTAGGTCCCATTTGTTTATCTTTGTTTTTATTTCCATTACTCTAGGTGTAAAAAATGCCATTGGTAATTTGATAGGGATTGCATTGAATCTGTAGATTGCTTGGGTAGTATAGTCATTTTCACAATATTGATTCTTCCAATCCAAGAACATGGTATATCTCTCCATCTGTTTGTATCATCATTAACTTCTTTCATCAGTGTCTTATAGTTTTCTGCATACAGGTCTTTTGTCTCCCTAGGTAGGTTTATTCCTAGGAATTTTATTCTTTTTGTTTCAATGGTAAATGGGAGTATTTCCTTAATTTCTCTTTCAGATTTTTCATCATTGGTGTATAGGAATGCAAGAGATTTCTGTGCATTAATTTTGTATCCTGCAACTTTACCAAATTCATTGATTAGCTGTAGTAGTTTTCTGGTGGCATCTTTAGGACTCTCTATGTATAGTATCATGTCATCTGCAAAGAGTGACTGTTTTACTTCTTCTTTTCCAATTTGTAATCCTTTAATTTCTTTTTCTTCTCCGATTGCCATGGCTAGGACTTTCAAAACTATGTTGAATAATAGTGGTGAGAGTGGACATCCTTGTCGTGTTCCTGATCTTAGAGGAAATACTTTCGGATTTTCACCTTTGAGAATGAAAATTCATTGATTAGCTGTAGTAGTTTTCTGGTGGCATCTTTAGGACTCTCTATGTATAGTATCATGTCATCTGCAAAGAGTGACTGTTTTACTTCTTCTTTTCCAATTTGTAATCCTTTAATTTCTTTTTCTTCTCCGATTGCCATGGCTAGGACTTTCAAAACTATGTTGAATAATAGTGGTGAGAGTGGACATCCTTTTCGTGTTCCTGATCTTAGAGGAAATACTTTCGGTTTTTCACCTTTGAGAATGACGTTTGCTTTGGGTTTGATTTATATGGCCTTTATTATGTTGAGGTAGGTTCCCTCTATGCCCACTTTCTGGAAAGTTTTTCTCATAAACAGGTGTTGAATTTTGTCAAAAGCTTTTTGTGCATCTATTGAGATGATCATATGGTTTTTATTCTTCAAGTTGTTAATATGCTGTATCACATAGATTGATTTGCATATATTGAAGAATCCTTGCATCACTGGGATAAATCCCACTTGATCATGGTGTATAATTCTTTTACTGTGTTGTTGGATTCTGTTTGCTAGTATTTTGTTCAGGATTTTTGCATGTATATTCATCAGTGATATTGACCTGTAATTTTCTTTTTTGTAGTATCTTTGTCTGGTTTTGGTATCAATGTGATGGTGGGCTCATAGAAAGAATGAGTTTGGGAGTGTTCCTTCCTCTGCAATGTTTTGGAAGAGTTTGAGAAGGATG
>NC_041221.1:67425778-67426539 GCF_002837175.3 Physeter macrocephalus
GTAAATTCTCCTTTTTTTTTTTTTTTTTTTTTTTTTTTTGTGGTACGCGGGCCTCTCACTGCTGTGACCTCTCCTGTTGCAGAGCACGGGCTCCAGACACGCAGGCTCAGCAGCCATGGCTCACGGGCATAGCCGGTCCACAGCATATGGGATCTTCCCGGACTGGGGCACGAACCCATGTCCCCTGATTTCTTTCCTTCAACTAACTTTGGGTTTTGTTTTTTCTTCTCTCTCTAGTTCCTTTAGGTAAAGTTAGATTGTTTATTTGAGCTTTTTCTTGTTTCTTGAGGTAGGCTTGTATAGCTATAAACTTCCCTGTTAGAACTGCTTTTGCTGCATTCCATAGGTTTTGGATCATCGTGTTTTCATTGTAATTTGTCTCTAGGTATTTTTTGATTTCATCTTTGATTTCTTCAGTGATCTCTTTGTTATTTAGTAATGTATTGTTTGGCCTCCATGTGATTGTATTTTTTACATTATTTTCCCTGTAATTGATTTCTAATCTCATAGCGTTGTGCTCAGAAAAATTGCTTGATATGAGTTCAATTTTCTTAAATTTACTGAGGCTTCATTTGTGACCCAAGATGTCATCGATCCTGGAGAATGTTCCATGTGCACTTGAGAAGTGTAATCTGCTGATTTTGGATGGCATGTCCTATAAATATCAATTAAATCTATCTGGTCTATTCTGTCATTTAAAGCTTGTGTTTCCTTATTAATTTTCTGTTTGGATGATCTGTCCATTGGTGTAAGTGACATGT
>NC_041221.1:67426849-67440331 GCF_002837175.3 Physeter macrocephalus
TCCTTGTCTCTTGTAACATTCTTGATTTTAAAGTCTATTTTATTTGATATGAGTATTGCTACTCCACTTTCTTTGATTTCCATTTGCCTGGAATATCTTTTTCCATCTCCTCACTTTCAGTCTGTATGTGTCCCTAGGTCTGATGTGGGTCTCTTGTAGACAGCATATATATGGGTCTTGTTTTTGTATCCGTTCAGCCAGTCTATGTCTTTTGGTGGGAGCATTTAATCCATTTACATTGAAGGTGATTATCAATATGTATGTTCCTCTTACCATTTTCTTAATTGTTTGGGTTTGTTATTATAGGTTTTTTCCTTCTCTTGTGTTTCCTGCCTAAAGAAGTGCCTTTTGTAAAGCTGGTTTGGTGGTGCTGAATTCTCCTAGCTTTTGCTTGTCTGTAAAGGTTTTAATTTCTCCTTCAAATTTGAATGAGATCCTTGCCAGGTAGCGTAATCTTGGTTTTAGTTTCTTCCCTTTCATCACTTTAAATATATCATGCCACTCCCTTCTGGCTTGCAGAGTTTCTGCTGAGAAATCAGCTGTTAACCTTATGGGAGTTCCCTTGTATGTTGTTTGTCATTTTTCCCTTGCTGCTTTCAATAATTTTTCTTTGTCTTTGATTTTTGTCAATTTGATTACTATGTGTCTCGGCTTGTTTCTCCTTGGGTTTATCCTGCCTGGGACTCTCTGTGCTTCCTGGACTTGGGTGGCTATTTCCTTTCCCATGTTAGGGAAGTTTTTGACTGTAACTCTTCAAATATTTTCTTGGGTCCTTTCTCTCTCTCTTCTCCTTCTGGTTCCCCTATAATGCAAATGTTGTTGCATTTAATGTTGTCCCAGAGGTCTCTTAGGCTGTCTTCATTTATTTTCATTCTTTTTTCTTTATTCTGTTCCGCGGCAGTGAATTCCACCATTCTGTCTTCCAGGTCACTTATCCGTTCTTCTGCCTCAGGTTTTCTGCTATTGATTCCTACTAGTGTATTTTTCATTTCAGTTATTATATTGTTCATCTGTTTGTTTGTTCTTTAATTCTTCTAGGTCTTTGTTAAACATTTCTTGCATCTTCTTTATCTTTGCCTCTATTCTTTTTCCGAGGTCCTGGATCATCTTCATTATAATTATTCTGAATTCTTTTTCTGGAAGGTTGCCTATCTCCACTTCATGTAGTTGTTTTTCTGGGGTTTTATCTTGTTCCTTCATCTGGTACATAGCCCTCTGCCTTTTCATCTTGTCTGTCTTTCTGTGAATGTGGTTTTTGTTCCACAGGCTCCAGGATTGTAGTTCTTCTTGCTTCTGCTGTCTGCCCTCTGGTGGATGAGGCTATCAAAAATATATATTATTCATGGATAAACATATGTAGTAAACATGAACTTGAAGAATACATACCAAATTCAGGATAGTATTTGTGGGAGAAGTGTGGGAAATGGGATTACAAAGTAATAAATGAAATCAAATTTTTAATATTGTTTCATTTATTAGGACCACCTCTGAAGCAAAAATAAAAGTTTAATATTAATTGGTTTGGGTGGTGAAATCATGAAAATCTAACTAACTGTTAAGTTAGCTTCTGTACTTTTCTGTATCTTTAAATCTTTCCAAAAATATTTAAAAATTACTAAATATTTTAAATGCAATGATAATTATAGGCTCAAGAAAAATAAAACAAAAGGCCGTAAAATGAGATGTCTACATTTTTTACATTCTTTTTCCCCCCACAATTAAATGAGTGAATTAATTCTGTTTAAACAGTTTGAACTTAATCTCACATTGGATCTAGAAGCTTATAAACATATTTGTATCTATCATATAATGCCTTGATTCTTTCCAAAATCAATGAAAAAAAAGCATCCTTAGCTAACAAAGTGAGCAAGCTGCCTGAGAACTATTGCTTTACAAACTACTACTTCCAAGAGCTATTATCTCTGCTTTTGTTTAATTTACCATTAAGGCTGAGTTCTATGATGCAGTAGAAATGTCCTTTTTTATTTGAAAACCGCAGGATGGCTCAGTTTTGTTTGTTTGTTTTTCTTTTTTTGTTTTTGAAAGGTTTTATTTAGCATATGGGAATCAAACTATCCATCTCTCAGAAAACCCTTCAAAGCATCTATGTCCAAAGAAGCCCTTGCCCTCTGAAATTTTACTCCCAATTTCACTTTATCCAAGATTCTTTCCAGGAAAGGCAAAGTCACTTATATGAAATTTGAAGGTGCATTTTCTCTCTAGGAATAACACTACTTTAACTTGGTGGTACTTGCAGCCAGTCACATCCCAATAACCAGAGCACAGCAAGTCCTTGAAATAGGATTCCTCCAGAGACATTAAAGTTTATGACCCAGCAAAGCCTGCAGAAAATACATTCAAATTCTTCTAGTGGATACAGATGCCTAACTTAATCTGTATCCCTCCCCCCAATATATATTTTTTTGTAATTTTAAAATTTTGAATAATTTCAGACTTACAGAAAGTTGTAACGATAGACAATGAACCTCTGGACATCTTACCTACACACACAGACACATACTATTATAATTTCGCAGAGCCTTTCGGCCGTAAGTTGCAGATACAATGTCTTTTTAACCCTAAATATGTCAATGTGCATTTCCTAAGAATAAAGACATTCATTTACATAATCACACTAAAATATCAATATTAGGAAATTAGTGATGATATAATTAATTAATTAATTTAATTAATTAGTTTATGTTTTGTCAATATTTTGCCAATTACTACAATAATGACCTATGTAAGCTATCTATATATATATATATATATAGAGAGAGAGAGAGAGAGAGAGAGAGACAGACAGACAGACAGACAGCAAGGTTCAATTCAGGATCACACGTTCCATTTAGTTATCAAGTCTCCTTAGTCTACTTTAATCTGGACAATTCCTGTCAGTCTTTGCTTTCCATTCCCCTGACATATTTTGAAAATTTTGAAAAATAAAAAGCAATTATTTCGTAAAAATCTTTCTCAATTTGAGTTTGTTTGATGTTTCCTTGTGATTACATTGAGGTCATGCATTTTGGGCAGGATATCAGTATTTTAACTGCTGCTTTTTCATTGTTTCCTTTCTCCTGCTTTGCTCATCCCTTTATTTTCAGCATTTCTGAATCACTTTGGTTTAGATATGCCTCTTTTATAAAGTATACAATTGGACCTTGCTTTGTGAGTGAAATTGTAAATAATTTTTCTTTTAATAATTGAATTTAGCCCATTCAAATTTATTGATATGGCTTATGTATTTGATCTCATTTCTGTCCTTTTAATTTCATGTTATAAATTCTATGTATATAGTATTTGCTGTGTATTTTCTCAGCATTTTCTCATAACCTCTTGAGTTCTTACATGTTTAAAAATGGGGTTTTATAGTCTTGATATTTGAAGGACATCTTGGCAGGATATAAAATCCTTAGATCATAATTCTTGAGTTTTTTGAAAATGCTCCTTCATTATTGCTTTTCTCTAAGTTTCTTGCCCTTATAACTCATTAGATCTTTTTGACTGAAAACACTGGGAAGTATTTGGACTTAAGTCCAAGAGTCTTAGTAGGATAGGCCTTAGATTTGTTCATGCTATGTCAATTTTCTTAGGTACTCAGTGAGCCCTTTCAATGCATAGATTTCAAAGTTTTCTTTTGTTTCTGGAAAATTGCCTTAGATTATTGTTCTAAATATTAGTTTCTTCTCTGGGGACTTTAATTATTCATGTATTGGATATTCTCTGTTTTCCATTATAATTACTTTCTTCTTGGCCCTTTTTATTTCTTTTTTTATCTCATTTTAATTGTTTTGATTATTGTCCTCTTCATTGACATTTATTGTTTAATTTATTCATCACTGAGCAACTTGTAATGTAGTCTCTTTTTCTTATATTTCTTTCCTGAATGGAAGAAATTAATACACATTTTATTTATTCCTTCCTTCTTTCTATTTCTGCTCTTAGAAAAGTGATTCAAGATAATTTTTTCATATTGCCAAATATTTATTTGAGAAGGTTTATTTTATAGAGTTACATGGCAGTTTTCTTGTTTGTGGTTGGCTTTTAGAGACAATTGTTATCAGGTGAAATGTTTGATTTTAATTCTCTGTTTTCTTCTTAGCATAAATGAAGACTGCTTGCATCTCTGCATTTAGTAACTAGGGTTGAAAATTTGGGAGATTTACAAGATTCCTAATTCTACATCACCCTCTTCTGTCAGTGTAACAAAGCAAATGGTTTTTTAGTGTGGGTGCAAAGTGGAGGAAAATGTCTTATGATATTTTATATTTGTATTTATCTTACAAAATTCTAAGTTTTCTCATCTTGTTTCTTTTTCCTCTTATTACACAACTTCCAAAGAGCTCTTTTCCCTTGCCCTATTCCCTCTTCCACAGAGTTTTTCCATACTTTGCTCGCTGGAAATCTTGGTTGGGGAGTTGACAAATAGCTCCACTAGAAATTAGTTGTTTGTTCGTTTGTTTACTGACTGAAAGATTCTTTACATTCTATAGTGCTTTACAATTTTCAAAAGTTTCACACACATGATTTTTAATAATCCTATAATAACCCTTTTTTGTCCTCTACCCCTATATTGTTCCCCTACCCCCACTGGTGACCACTAGTTTCTTCTCTATATCTGTGAATCTGCTTCTTTTCTGTTTTATTCACTAGTTTGTTGTATTTTTTAGATTCCACATATAAGTGATATCATACAGTATTTTTCTTTCTCTGTCCAACTTATTTCACTTAGCATAATTCCCCCCAAGTCAATCCATGTTGCTGCAAATGGCAAAATTTCATTTTTTATGGCTGAGTAGTATTCCATTGTATATACCACATCTTCTTTACCATTTATCTGTTGATGGATACTTAGGTTGCTTCCATACCTTGGTAATTGTAAATAATGCTGCTATGAACTTTGGGGTGAATATATCTTTTTGAATTAGTGTTTTTGCTTTTTTTGGATATATACCCAAGAGTGAAATTGCTGGGTCATAGGCTATCATCCAAAAAACCACAAATAACAAATGTTGGCAAGGATGTGAAGAGACTGGAACACTTGTACACTGTTGGTGGGAATGTAAATTGGTGCAGCCACTGTGGAAAACAGAATGGAGGTTTCTCTAAAAACTAAAAATGGAAATTAGTTTTTATTTTTCTACTTACAGGTAAATTGAATTGTGTGTTTTACTCTGACTTATATTCTTCTGAAGAATGGGATTTCTTTGGGTTCACATTTTACCTTTGTTGATGCAGAGCTTTTATAGAATGTACTGGAACGTTTTAGATTTACGTAGCCACCATTTCTTGACGTATCTCTCTGAATTTTTGATTCCTTCAAATCCTCATATTGATAGCAAAAATAAGATTTTGAGACATTAACCATGCCAAATTATTTCTCAAAATACTAATTTGTATTCAGTTTTACAGGCTTTTAACATTTTATTGTTAATCCTAACTCAAGTATGTATAATCTGACATTACTAAGATACTCAGCAATCTTCAGTTGTCACTCTCTAGATATTCCTCTCTCTGCTCCGAACCACACCTCTCATGACCCTTCACTACTTAAACCTGAGATGTTTCTAAAACAAGAAGCTGTGCATCAGGTTCTTATCAAAAGTTTGTTATGAATGTTTCGGGGACACCCTCAAAAAATTCTGTAGAAATCCACAAAATCTCAATCTGTAAAATAAGCTAGTTCTGTACACTAAAACTCATTAAGCACAGACTCATAACTTGAGGAAAATATCATGAGATTCAAACTGCATCTGGCTGATCCATTTTAGCTGATCTGCTTCATCCCCCATTCCCTCCTCTGTTCATTTCCCCTTTATAGCAGACAATTTTCATACCCCATCCATATTCCCTCAACATCATTCCAATGCATGCCAATGGTTTCTTACTGCAATTATTCACAATTCTTTTATTGAGAGCTTTCTATGGCCATAGGAACTGTAGTGCAGCTCTTTCCCAGGGCAGATCCAAAATGTCTACTCTCAATGAATGGAGAAACTCTCAATCAATGACATTTGGTAGTTGGTGAATAAATATTCTAGCTTCCTTGACCCAGAACAACTCTGAGGAATATTCTACACAACATCTCAGAGGTGTGCGTTAGGCATTGAGCCCCACAGAATCTCAACAGTCTGCATCAGGCATTGAGCCCCACTTGCCTGAAGTGATAAGATACACTTTCTTGGCTCACATCTCCATTGCCCATCTAGTGCTTCCTATTATCATCTCTCAAAGAAACTATTTTCACTCAAATCCTTGTCTCAGAATCTGCTATTGGGGGAGACCAACCTAATACATATTTCCATGAATCCATAAAATATTCTGTATTCTAGGCCTATTGTCTAACAGTGAAGACCAAAGAGAGTTATTTTTGCCTTCTAGGATATCAAGTTCTGTGGAAAAGATCTTAGTCTAGACTGTCTGGAGTTTTGGCTATTTAGCTCCAGGGACTTCAATTTGCTTGGAAGTTTCCAAAATCTTTGAAAGCCATGAGAGTAGTATTTAAATGGACTTGATTAAATTGAACTGAAGTAAACATCAGTGTAGCTTCAAATGGAAGCATATTTATGATCCAGTCCTTTGTAATTTTTGTAATAATTGCATATATATACCCAGGAAACACCAGTCTCAGCTCTGACACTAAGTAGTTAGACAGTCTTGGAAAACTCATTTCACCTTTCTAAACTTCAGTTTTCTAATCATCAAAATAAAGAGTTGAAATAGATGCTCTCTAAACAGTTTTCTGGCCATATTGCTCCTTGATTCTATGACTCTAAATAGGTCTCTGAGATCCATCACATGCCACATATAATTTTTTCGCCTAATCATTTTTCTCAGAAGTTAAACTTATCAACAGTGTCCTTTCTCTACACCTATTAATGAATTCAGATTTAGTTCTGATTCATCCAGCTACATGTTAATTTTCACTGGCTGTTTTCTAAATTATGGTAGCTCATAGAAAACTAAAACACTCTCCCCATCATTAAGCAGAGATTTTAGGTATTCTTTCCACCCAGCTACCCAGAAACATTTTGGTGTTCCATAATTTCTGAAAACAAGAGATTACATAGATAAGCCATCCATTTTGATCAGTCTAAATTCATGGGCTGAATCTCTTCCAGTTACATAACAGATGTTGCATAGAGGAAAGAGCTTGTCAATGATAATTAAACTTCTTTTCTGAACTGAGAAACTGAGCTTTGAAACCAGTTTCTCTTGAGTGGAAAATATTGATCCAAGGGAGAATCTAACATAGAATGAAGACAAAGGAATCAAAGTGTGCTAATGGAAAGAAAAAGAATTGAATTTGTAAATTTGGCAGAGTGCATTCACACTAGATCTTGAGAAGAAATAGAGGCAAACAAGAATAGAAAAGGCAGGGTAGTGGAATGATTTGCAGTCTTTTGACCATAAGAGTGAAAAAAGCTAATAACACAGCAGAAGTAAGACCAAATAAGCTAAGAGCTCAGATTAAACATCACCATACTCGTTCCACTCACAGTTGCCCTGATAATTGAAACTTCACCTTATGACAAAAGATTAAAAAGAGGAAAATTATATGAAATGTAGCAAAGAGTAATTCCTAATGAGCTCCTCCTGGAGGAGAATCCGGAGAAGAGTCTGGGGAGGAGTTGGCAATGTAGAATAAGAAGGATACAATGAGGGGAAGAATACAACATTTGAACCTGCATTTTTAAGAAGAGAAAGATAGGGACCTTCTATTACTTCTTCTGCTGATCAAATTGGTTTTAGGTAATAAGCAACATCTTTGCTATCTACACGGTCTTAACTTGGTCTACTCATCTACTTGCTTCTTGGCAAGAAACCTCAGAAATCAGGAACCCTGGATAATAAAAGGTGAATGTCGTTCTCCACATGGAAAGGCTCAGGGTAATCTAGGTCTACTGCCAAGGTCACTTTCTAAATTTGGCCTCATCCCAGAGGCTAGGCCAGGTGAGTCAATACAGTGAGTCAACAATTGCTATTACAGTTTGAAAAGAATAAGCTAAGTATAAAATTTCTTTATCTTTAAAATTTGACACTAAAAAAATCACATTAGGATGAGGAGCAGGTCTGAAAAGCAAAACGTGAGTAGATCTCAGTCAGATTGGAATGGTTCTCCCAGTTTTCTGTGGCAGCTCATAATTCTCAGAGTTACTTGGCTACAGAGAACCACTCTAGCAGTCACGGCTGGCCCGAGTGACACATGCAGTCCACTGAAGGGGCTTGCTGGTCATTTTGGCTGGTTATATGCAGAGACATTGCCAACATCTGCACAAGCAGAAAAGGAAAAATAAAACTAATAAGGGAAATCAGGATCTAGGTTGAAATCAGCTTTCCAATTTACCAGAAAATTTGTTCCATTTCATTTTACTTGTGCATATAAAGCCTGGAAGATGCAATCTTTGAACAAGTTGATAGCTGATGAGAGTCATCTTGGTATAGTGGCTAAAACATAGGTTTTAAAAACCAAACAGATCTACATTCAAATTTTTGTTCAGTCACTTAACAAGCTATGTGATCATAGACAAGTTATTTAATCTCTCCAAACCTTGACTTCATTTCCAACGTATGATGAGTATAATAATGCCTCCCTTACAGGGCTTGATAAGGGAATGAGTTTAAAGCACCTATAGAGTAGGGGTTCATTAAGTGGTACCAGTGGTGGTAGCAGGAATGATATTCATGAATGGATGTGTTAATGTTGGTAATTATTGTTTTTATTTCTATTATTACTAGGATCCCGTTTTTACATTTTTCTAATGGACATACTACCTCTTTCATGGATTTAAAGATTATTTTGATATTTTTTTTCCTACCTCAGTGGAGAGGGAAGGAAAAGGATGATACCCAAAATCAGATGTTTCCAGAATTCTCGGTAAATAGTTATCTTGTTATCTTACTTTGGATCTGGGTTGTTAAGCATTTGAGATTGAAAGTTTCCCAAGCCAAGTTCACACTCCAATACTGGTAGAATGAGAGATGACGAGAGGATATTGTGGCCATTTTACTAAGGATCTTGATGTAAATCAAGACCTGAAACAAAGAAACACAATATAGTTTTACACTGTGATCATGCTCCAAAGAGATCCTGCTCCAAATTCTAATAACTGTTGAGTAATTAAGGGATAAGTTAACTTTTCATTTAATGACAGTGTTAGCTTCCACAGTTAAGTAAACATATAATGCCATAGCTGGTGCCTTACAACAGCCTAAAAGTGAAATGGAGGCCAGACAGAACATGCGGGGTGAGGAGCAGGGGTAGGTAGAATAGTGACCTCAGTAGTGGCTGACAAATAGGAAACTATCCACAAAAGGATGACAGCAATTCAAGTTCCATTCCAGGAGGATAGAAAGTCAAATGAAGCAGCCCAAAATGAAAAGAGTGGATCATGGAGCCCTCTTTGGCAATGAGAACAATGGGAGCATCATTTGAGGGTCAGAATGTCCAAGGGAATTTGTTTGAAAATAAGGAAAGAATTGAAACTGAGCCTGATCCTGGGATACAGACTGAAACTCATGAAACTGACAAGGCCTCATCCTGCAGGAGAGAATACAGTGATGGGCTGAAAAATCAGAGCAAGCAATGGCATGTGTTACTCTGTATAAGCATTATTCAAAGACACGTGGGATTGTTGCCCAGAGAACTGTGAAAGCGTAGAGACTTGCAGTCTCAGTCCAAGAGCAGAAAAACACGAGGCACAAAGATGTTCTGTCTCTGTTTCCAAAAAATACATGGCATAACTCACAGCTAGCTGAACACTCAGCAAAAACAGCTGGGATGGGGTTAGGCCAGGGCAGAGATTCACATTAAGTTAAACATGACTCATTTGTGCATTCGGGTGCATCTTATACTTTTTCATTTTGATTGTTCTATAATGGTGAGAAGAAGGAAATATTTTACTCTGTAATGATATTCTAGAATCTAGAACATTAGGCTGAATAGTCTGTGTTGACTTATTAGTCTCTTTGGATGCTATTTGGACATTCATGATGGAAAAGAATATTTCAAACCCTCAGTGTATAATAAGGCACAACTCACTGTCTTCCAAATATACTAAAAAGAAAAATCATCATAGCATAACTGGGGCATGCCCTTACAAGTGTTGAGCAACTGGAAAGCTATTTGGGGGTTCAAACTGGAAAGGAAATTCTCCTTGCCTTCATAAAAATGTATCACTCCAACTCCACTGCCATTCCAGAGAGATAAAAGGAGATATAAGTTGTAAAAACTGAATTTTAACAAGCATGTTAGAAGTTTTGTATCTGAATGAATGTTTGCTTCTCCAAAGCAGTTGCTTTGGGAAGCTCTGTGCTAATTTCAGAAGGCTACTTGGATTGAAGGTATCAATCATTTCCTCCCATTCACAACCCTTCTCTGAGAACCTGTGTCATAACAGTCTGGGGAGGTGCAGCCTTATTTGCACTCAGTTTCCTGGCTGCAGGGACCTGAAATGCAAAAGTCTGGCTGGAGCTGAGATATGGCAAAACAAAGCCATCCCATCTCAGAATTTACTTGCTGGGGAATCCAAACTATGACATAGGTATTTGGAACAAGATTTATTATATATGGCTAAAACTTAGCCATGTTAATCAAAAAAATTCCTTGGCAGTTTCCAAGTTGGCTTTTATCTAGATTTGGACTTAGAGCTCATATGACTTTGATTTGCAAGTTTTTACTATCATAGAACCCCAGTGGCAAATTATAGTTCTATCTTAAGCAAAAAAAATCTATAAAGTCTTTTTCTTTTCTTTAAAAAAATGTGAATTTTGCACTGTATTAACATATATTCAATTGTTGTAATATTACATAATACTTTCAATAATATCACTATTTGAATTTCTTAACTTTTCCTCAAAATCTTCAACTAAAATCAAAAGCATCCCCACTCCCAGGAAAACTTGTCCTGTGGTTTTTTCATACCTTTTCACCACTGTGTATTGCCCAGAAAAATTATTTGCAATTTCTTGGCAATACTAATGGAGGAGGGGCAAGGAGAATGTAGAAAATGAGAGGAAGGTAGTGAACAATATCACAGAAAGAAATCACAATTTCACCTTGTAAGACTGGGCCACGTAATCATTTTCTAATGTGTTCTCAAGTAAAGCTGAAACTACCTAAACTCAGACAAGGGAATGGCATGTCCTTGTCTTTTGTTTCTTCTATAGTTTCTGTATGCTGTAGGTGGAAGGAAGGGAACAGGGACAGTATTGTCAATTTCAGGAAAATCTCACTCTAACAATCAAAAAGCTCAAAGCTCACTGTCAGTATCAAACCAAATCAATCAGTATTGCCTTATTCTTCTATTCATTCTAGGAAGGCTACACTGGAAGTGAAAGCAACCGAGATAAAACCTATAATGCAAAAAGAAAAAAATAATTCTAGAGAGAAGGCCATGTCAAGATAAAAAAGCAAAAAGTGGTGATGTTTCTGCTTTTTGCATAAATTTAACACTACATCAGAGGATACTGCAGAGAAAGTGACAACTCCTGGAGCTGTTCTTGAAAGTGGATAATTTTAGAAGTAATTTGTCAATCAACTAATAATTAATAAAACATTTGAATAATAGCTTCATGTCACTTTTCTACTGTCCAGTGTTAATCTCATTTGCAATTATTTTGAATATTTATTAAACCCTGAAGCAATGTTGGGTTTTCCAGTGTCTTTCATAGCCCATAAAAGAGGCATGAAGAAAAATTTCTCATTACAACCTATAGTGATGAGAAGATTGGAAACAATGACAATATTCTTTAAAAGATTAAAAAAGATACTTCAAAGTAATAGAAACAGGGGTACTATAACCAATTATTAATAATTAATTTTATATTAATATTAGCATTTATAATTTTATAATTACAACTTTCCTGATAATACTAATGAGTTGTGGTTCTGTTCATTGGTCAGGCCATCAACTTTGTCTGAAAATACTAGTTTACCTTGGTCTATTTGGCAATTGTATAACCTCGGGCAGGTGATAAATCCTAAGCAATTGTGAATCCTAGCAAAAAAAAAAAAGCAACTCTCAGGAGAAGATCAGCTCCTCGGATGTCAGAAATCTACTTATCCTTTTCTAACCCATCCTAGCTGGAATGCCTCTTAGGGACCTATTGATTCAGAAATCTTTTCCCCAAAGGATTCTTGGGGCTTGAAGTTCTCACAATAATGCAATCCCTGTAGAAGCATTCCTCATTTTAAGAAAATTTAGCGTAAGCTATTTCTTGTCATATATTTATGGAATTTATAAATTTCTAAGGAACACACTTGTGAGTAGAGTAGGTTCCTACCTCTCTGGTTTTAACAGGAAGGGAAGGGAAAAGGTTTTCAGAATCACCCTGTGAGTTTTTAAAAGTACCCATGCCATGACAACCAAAGGCAATGAGTGATCTTTAACTGCATCAGGACATAAACAAAAAAACAACTACAGAGAATATTTTGGGGACAAGTAAGAACTTGAATATGGGCTGCATATTTGAAAATGTGATTTAACAATGTCAAATTCCTTGAGTGTGATAATGGTATTATAGTAATGTGGGATAATATCATTCTTAGGTAATACATATTTAATTACTTTGGAAGGGAAGGTAAACTGTCATGATGTCTACAATTTACATGTCAGTGATTTTGCTTATAATTTTATTGAGATAGAAATACTCCCAGGGACTTCCCTGGTGGTGCAGTGGTTAAGAATCTGCCTGCCAATACAGGGGACACTGGTTGAGCCCTGGTCCGGGAAGATCCCACATGCTGCGGAGCAACTAAGCCCATGCACCACAACTACTGAGCCTGCACTCTAGAGCCTGCGAGCCAAAACTACTGAGCCCACATGCCACAACTACTGAAGCCTGTGCACCTAGAGCCCGTGCTCCACAACAAAAGAAGCCACTGCAATGAGAAGCCCTGAGAAACCTGCGCACCACAACGAAGTGTAGGCCCCACTCACCGCAACTAGAGAAAGCCCATGCATAGAAATGAAGACCCAATGCAGCCAAAAATAAATAAATAAATAAATTTATTTTTAAAAAAAGACTCCCAAGAGCTCAGGCATATTGATTCTTTCTTTCTTTATTTATTTTTAACATCTTTATTGGAATATAATTGCTTTACAATGGTGTGTTAGTTTCTGCTTTACAACAAAGTGAATCAGTTATACATATACATATATTCCCATATCTCTTCCCTCTTGCATCACCCTCCCTCCCACCCTCCCTATCCCACCCCTCTAGGTGGTCACAAAGCACAGAGGTGATCTCCCTTTGCTATGCGGCAGCTTCCCACTAGCTATCTAATTTACATTTGGTAGTGTGTATATGTCCCTGCCACTCTCTCACTTCGTCACAGCCTACCCTTCCCCCTCCCCATGTCCTCAAGTC
The DNA here is from genome assembly GCF_002837175.3 of Physeter macrocephalus. NCBI lineage: Eukaryota > Metazoa > Chordata > Mammalia > Artiodactyla > Physeteridae > Physeter > Physeter macrocephalus. The sequence continues at coordinate 67,440,221 of NC_041221.1, forward strand.
CATGCTCTAGTAGGTCTGTGTTTTATTCCCATCCTACCACTAATCTCTTCATGACATTTTTTTTTTCTTAGATTCCATATATATGTGTTAGCATACGGTATTTGTCTTTCT
>NC_041221.1:67445091-67445692 GCF_002837175.3 Physeter macrocephalus
AGCTGGGAGGTCTCTTGTGGACCAGTGTCCTGAGGTTGGTTCTCCCACCTCAGAGACACAGCCCTGACGCCTGGCTGGAGTGCCAAGAGCTTTTAATCCACACGGCTCAAAATAAAAGGGAGAAAAAATAGAAAGGAAGGAAGGAGGGAGTGAGGGAAGGAAGGAAGGAAGAAAGGAAGGGAGGGAGGAAGAAAGGAAGGGAGGAAGAAAGGAAGGAAGGAAGGGAGGAAGGAAGGGAGAAAGAAGGGAGGAAGGAAGGAAGAAAGGAGGGAAGTAGGGAAGAAAAGAGGGAAGAAAGGAAGAAAGAAAGGGAGAAGACAAAGTAGGATAAAATATAGTTATTAAAATAAAAATTATTAAGAAATATTTCTATTAAAAAAAAACACGGGTCAGTCTAACCCTAGGACAAATGGTGAAAACAAAGCTATACAGATAAAAGCTCACACAGCAGCACACACATACACACTCACAAAAAGAAAAAAGGGGAAAATAATAGTATATCTTGCTCCCAAAGTCCACCTTCCCAACTTGGGATATTTCGCTGTCTATTCAGGTTTTCCACAGATGCAGGGCACTTCAAGTTGATTGTGGAGCTTTAATC
>NC_041221.1:67446163-67504373 GCF_002837175.3 Physeter macrocephalus
AGCCGCGGCTCGCGCCCGTTTCTGGAGCTCCTTTACGCGGTGCGCTTAATCCCTTCTCCTCTCGCACCAGGAGACAAAGAGGCAAGAAAAAGTCTCTTGTCTCTTCGGTAGCTCCACGCCCGTTTCTGGAGCTCCTTTAAGCGGTGCGCTTAAACCCCTCTCCTCGCGCACCAGGATGCAAAGCTTGATTCTTTAAAAGAAACTGAAATCTGATACCAATAGTAACATAATCTCAGTATAGAAATTTGAGTGAAATAATTAAAATATAATTAATTTTTTAAAATTAATTTACTTATTTTTGGCTGTGTTGGGTCTTTGTTATGGTGTGCGGGCTTCTCGTTGTGGTGGCTTCTCTTGTTGCGGAGCATGGGCTCTAGGCGCATGGGCTTCAGTAGTTGTGGCACGCGGGCTTAATAGCTCCACAGCATGTAAGATCTTCCTGGACCAGGGCTTGAACCCATGTCCCCTGCATTGGCAGGTGGATTCTTAACCACTGCACCACCAAGGAAGTCCCTAAAATATAATTTAGTTGGCATTAGCGTTTTGAGTTCAAGGTAGAGGGAAAATGATGGAGAGAGAGGCCAGCCCAGGGAAAGTTGCAATAGAGTCTGCTTATGAGATGCTTAAAATGTACCCTTGAGCTTTGATTCTGAAGAATCTAAATGACTTGCGGAAGAAGAGGCAAAATCAGTGATCCCTACTTTCATGCTGAAAGGGAAAAAGGGGTTCAAAAGGGTCTCTGAGAACCTTTTGACAATGACTAAGAATGTGAGCTTTAAGCTCACTTAAGAAACATATAGAAAATTGCAACAATTTTTTGTGAACTGTAAAACGGTTGATGTCTCCCCAAATGACCTAGTTCTCTTTTTGTTACAGTCAGCTAGCTCCAAGTACTTGTAGTTCTTTGACTCATGTTATGTAAAGAAGTGTATACCTACCAAGCTTTATCAACATATACCAGGAAGAGAGAGAATCACTTTCGTATTCCTAACAGTATGCCATGTTCCACCCCAGATCACATTTTCTGCCCGTTTCTTTCATTCATTTTGAGTAATAATAATAACTACCATTTATTGTAATTCCATCCTGTCAGTCACAGTGCAAGGCACCTTATATATATATTATGAACACCTATCCTATGATGTGTAATTACTATCCCACATTTTGTCGCTGAGGAAACAAAATTAGAGATGAAGCAACGTGCCTAATTTGGCCTTAGTAAATGTTAGGGCTAGGATTCTAAACTCAGTCTGACATCTCTGCTCTGACTGCTTCCTGTGTGAATACTTAGAGTCCCATATGTTGCTACCTTCCTGATCTGCCTATCAGGTAGCAGACATCAGTCCTGCCTGGCATCCCTCACTTGCCCTGTGCCATGGCTGCCCACCAAGTATCACTGACAGCACCCTAGAGAAGCTCCCAGCTTCTTAAAGATAGTATTCAGGAAATAAAATGGATTCACTCCCCCATAGGTAGTTGTGCTCAGGTCCATGGAGGACACAAGAGGTTATGAGAATCAATGTCTTATTACTGGCTGCCCTTCTCCTGATCTGCTTGCCCATATCTAGTTCTATTAACCTTTCCTACATAATCATATCCGATATGCTTTTCTGCTTTTTTCAATAAAGGAGTCTCAATCGATGATAATTATAATTCTCTAATTAGCTTCTTAATGACATTTTTGTAGAAGAGTACAGAACTCTGGGCATACTTTTCAGTAGTTAGAAATATTTTTGCAAAGAAAACTCCAAATGCCTTACTTGTCTTTATATATTCCTGCAGGATATGTTTAGTATTAATTGAGTCGTCAAATCAAGTTTATCCACATTTTCCACTCTCTTTAAGTTTCATTAATGTCTTCCTCCCTTTAGCATATATTTCTTTGCCAACCTTTCACACCTGATTAGGTTCAATCACTTGTCTCTAAATATTTAACACTACCTCTGTCACTTTGCAGTACTTAGTTTGCTTTTTAAAATATTATTGACCTATTCATCATGGCCAGTGAATTGACCAATTTCTACCCAGATTTTTAGAGTTAATTGTATCAGGCATGCTTGGGGAATATGCTGAGTCTCTGCCTTTTTCTTTGGAAGTTAATCGTACTTGTGACCTCCGCTGAAGTGATGGGCTTGGAGCCCTCTCCTGGGCCATCCCTGATTGGATCAGGAGTGGGACACTTCATCTGGTGGGAACCAATCCACAGGCCAATCTATGGCAGACCAAAGTTATGAAGGGCAAAACTAACAGGCTTAGTAGTAAAAGCTAGTCCAGAAAAAGCAAGAATGTTGCAGACATATGGAGTGAAGTGGAAATGATGGACTATGTGACCACAATAAGAGAAAAATATTGCCTCATCACTTTCCTGGTTCCTTGAAACTTAGCTCTACTTCTGGTAGATGGATGCTTTGTGAGTTTCTTCTGTCCTGTTTTTAGCCCTCTTTCATTCTTTATTTACAGATAATCAGAATGATTATCATCTGTACTAGGGATATATTACAGTAGTCCCAGGTAGCTAGGATAGAACAAAAGTGGTTTCAAGAATCTAGATGTGGTCAGAGCCAGAACACATGAAGGAACACATGGCCCCTATGCTTCCAAACAACTCCATCTCCTGTTTCCTTCAGACAGAGACACAGGAATGCAGGCAGGAGGTGACACCAAGTCTCCTCCATTCCATACCAGAGTAGGAGTGAGGGATAAGGGTTGAAATTTGGGAAGAATTGGTAGGAGCTGGTGAGACTTTTCCTGATGTGTACATTGTGAGCTAATAAGCAGAAAGAACCACAAGTTCACAGTACGGACTTTCTCTGGGGTAAGTGGTAAGGAGACCTGATTTCTTCAATGATCTTCATGCTTAAGGATATTCTACTTCCCAAAGTACAGAACATGCTGCAAGTTTCAATACTGACTCAGTTTTCCCAGAGGCAGTTTTGACCATCTCTCCGTTTTCTTTTTTTTTGTGTGTGTGTGGTATGCAGGCCTCCCTCTGCTGCGGCCTCTCCCTTTGCGGAGCACAGGCTCCGGACGCGCATGCTCAGCGGCCATGGCTTACGGGCCCAGCCGCTCCGCGGCATGTGGGATCCTCCCAGACCGGGGCGCGAACCTGGTTCCCCTGAATCGGCAGGCGGACGCGCAACCACTGCGCCACCAGGGAAGCCCTCTCCGGTTTTAAATGCAAATTAATTCAGCTGGATAGCAGACATGCAGTTATTTATGGTGTTTTCACACAATGCAAATTGCCCCTCTCTTAGCCAGTAAAGGACGTTAGTCTCTCAGGCTTTTCATACTTTGTCATCTTCAATTAACATCAAGTTCCTCCATGAAATGATGCCTCTGGTCTCTGGCTCAAATCCTTCACCAATGTTACAGACTACATTTTATTCAGCCTTTCAGACTATGGTTGTCTAAACCACAAAGGGGAGACCTCCTTACTTAGTGTCTTACATTCTGATAAAAATTGAGTATGTGTCTCCCTGACCTTCTTCTCTCCACATACACACACACACACTTAATGTCATCTATTATCTTTCCTGTGCTTACTCAGATTGTGTATTGGTATCCTATATGCCATTGAATAAGGACTGATCCTGAAAGAGGTAATTTCTGATCCTGAAGGAGGTATTTTCCCCCCTTATCCACAGTTTCACTTTCCTCATTTTCAGTTATCTGCAGTCAATCTCGGCCCAAGAGTATTAAATGGAAAATTCCAGAAATAAGCAATTCTTTTTTTATCATAAATATTTTTAATCAAAGTATAGTTGATTTACAATATTGTGTTAGTTTCAGGTGTACAGCAAAGTGATTCAGCTTTATATATATTTTTTAGATTATTTTCCATTATAGGTTATTATAAGATTTTGGAAGTAGTTTCTTGTGTATACAGTAAATTCTTGTTGCTTATCTGTCTCATGTATAGTAGTTTGTATCCATTAATCCCACACTTCTCATTTATCCCTCCCCCCTCCCTTTCCCCTTTGGTAACCATAAGTTTATTTTCTATGCCTGTGAGTCTGTTTCATACATGAAATATTTTACTAATCTATAAGCTAGTAACTAAATTACATCTTCCTACAAGTTTCTCAAAAACAAAGTCTTGGAAACCATTTGAGTTGCAAAACAATTTGTTACCTAGTATTTAAGTCATTTACTTTTTCAATACCAATACCAATATTTCTTTTTTTAATTGAAGTATAGTTGATGTACAATATTATGTAAGTACAGGTGTACAATGTAGTAATTCACAGTTTTTAAAGGTTATATTACATTTATACTTACTATAAAATATTGGCTATATTCCCCATGTTGTACAATATATCCTTGTAGTTTATTTTATACCTAATAATTTATACCCCTTAATCTCTTACCCCTATATTTCCCCTCCCCCCTTCCCTCTCTCCTCGGTAACCAGTAATTTGTTCTCTATATCTGTGAGTCTGCTTCTTTTTTGTTTTATTCACTAGCTTGTTGTAGTTTTTAGACTCCACATGTGATATCATATAGTATTTGTCTTTCTCTGACTTATTTTACTTAGCATGATGCCCTCCAAGTTCATCCATGGTGCTGCAAATGGCAAAATTTCATTTGCTTTTATGGCTGAGTAGTATTCCATTGTGTATGTATATACCACATCTTCTTTATCAATTCATCTGATTATGGACATTTAGGTTACTTCCATATCTTGGTAATTATAAATAATGCTACTGTAAACATTGGGGTGCATGTATTGTGTTTTTTTTTTTTTGGATGTATACCCAGGAATGGAATTCCTGGGTCATATGGTAATTCTACTTTTCATTTTTGGAGAAACCTGCATACTGTTTTCCACAGTGGCTGCCCCAATTTACATTCCTACCAACAGTGTACAAGAGTTCCCTTTTTTCCACATACTCACAAACAATGTTATTTGTGTTCTTTCTGATGATAGCCATTCTGACAGGTGGGAGGTGATAACTCTTTGTGGTTAAAATATGTATGGAAACACAAAAGACCTCAAATAGCCAAAACAATCTTGAGAAAGAAGAACAGAGCTGGAGGAACTATAGTCCCTAACTTCAGACTATACTACAGAGCCATAGTAATCAAAACAATATGGTATATGCATAAAAACAGATACATAAATCAATGGAACAGAATACAGAGCCCAGAAATAAACCCACGCACTTATGGTCAATTAATCTATGACAAAGGAGGCAAGAATATACAGTGGAGAAAAAACTGTCTCTTTGATAAGTGGTGCTGGGAAAACAGGACAGCCACGTGTAAAAGGATGAAATTAGAACATTCTCTAACACTACACACAAAAATAAACTCAAAATAGATTAAAGACCTAAATGTAAGACCAGATACTATAAAACTCCTAGAGGAAAACATAGGGAGAACACTCTTTGATATAAATCCCAGCAATATTTTTTTGGATCTGTCTCCTAAAGCAAAGGAAATAAAAATAAAATAAACAAATGGGACCTAATTAATTTAAAATCTTTTGCACAGCAAAGGAAACCGTCAACAAAATGAAAAGACAACCTACTGAATGAGAGAAAATATTTGGCAATGATATGACCAATAAGGGATTAATATCCAACATATATAAATGGCTCATACAACTCAATATCAAAAAAATAACCTGACTAAAAATGGGCAGAACTGAATAGATATTTTTTCCAAAGAGGAAATGCAGATGGCCAACAGACATATGAAAAGATGCTCAACATTGCTAATCATCAGGGAAATGCAAATCAGTAATAAGCAAGTCTTAACTTTTAAATTGCCCACCATTCTGAGTAGAATGATGAAATCTCATGCTGTCCCCCTCTGTCTCACCCTGGACATGAATCATCCCTTTGTCCAGTGTGTCCTGCCTGTTAGTCACTTAGTAGTCTTCTCGGTTATTAAATTGACTGTCACAGTATTGCAGCATTTGTATTCAAGTAATGCTTATTTTACTTAATAATGGCCCTAAAGCACTACAAAAGAGATGCTGGTAATTTGGATATGCCAAAGAGAAGCCATAAAGTGCTTCCTTTAAGTGAAAAGGTGAAAGTTCTCAACTTAATAAGGAAAGAAGGAATATTGTATGGTGAGGTTGCTAAGGTCTATAGTAAGAATAAATCTATCTGTGAAATTGTGAAGAAGGAAAAATAAATTTATTTTAGTTTTACTGTTGCACGTCAACATGCAAAAGTTACGGCCACAGTGTATAAGTGCTTAGTTAAGACAGAAAAGGCAATAAATTAAATACAATAAGATATTTTGAGAGATAGAGACCACATTCACATAACTTTTATTACTGTATACTGTTATGATTCTTCTATTTTATTATTATTGTTAATCTCTTATTGTGCTTTAATTTATAAATTAAACTGTACAATGGGTATGTAAGTATAGAAAAAATCATAGTATATACAGGGCTTGGTACTATCTGTGGTTTCAGACATCCACTGTGAGTCTTGGAATGTATCCCTTGCAAATTAGAGAGGACTACTGTAGTGACTGAATAGTGACAATATCATCTATCTTTACAGAAAGCATTTTAATGCATCCATGTGAAATGCACTGTTGGTAAAATTAGATAACTGCAGCCATAGTTTCTAAGCTGCCCACTCTGAATGAGTTCCCCTTACTTAGTGTCTTGCTCTTTTGGTCCCTTCTATTTTTGTTTTTGTTTTTTTTTGCGGTAAGCGGGCCTCTCACCGCCGCAGCCTCTCCGATCGCGGAGCACAGGCTCCGGACGCACAGGCCCAGCGGCCGCGTCTCATGGGCCCAGCCGCTCCGTGGCACGCGGGATCCTCCCGGACCGGGGCACGAACACACGCCCCCTGCATCGGCAGGCGGACTCCCAACCACTGCGCCACCAGGGAAGCCCGTCCCTTCTATTTTTGAGTGCAGAGGACAGTAGATAGAATTCCCAAACCATGGTGGTTATGGAAGCAAGACTCTTACTGCTATGGTCTCTCTTATTTAAATTTCTTCTCCTCCTTCAACCCCTTACCTACAATATCTTCCAACCCATTCTGCAGACACCAAGTAAGTTAGGACAAGTGACCTCTTCCTTCCCAGCCCAGGTTTTTAAATATACAGGGCATGTGGTGACCCTGTGAAAAAGGTTGAAAATGAATGTAAAAAACGTTCTAGGAGCATAATGTAAAAGCTCACAGAAACAGGCAACATAAGTGATAGAATATGGATTTATGACTCTCTAGCTTATTTACTATAGCTCCATCAAAGCCAGAGGGAGACACAGTTGTCTGCAACACCCAGAAGTCATACAGTACGCAAGCTTGGCAACCTCCTGGTAATATCATCCTTTATTTATAGTTCAAAACCCTTCCAAACTACTCCCCAAATCATTCCCCAAGATGGCATTGGTTGATCATGAACTGCTCTGTTCATGATTAATATTAACCTTATTTGCATGTGATTTTGCTTTTTCTAATGTGCTGCATATGACATCTGGCCTCATAACCAAAGCAACCAGAAATGAGGAAAGCACAGTTGAGGCAGGTTCAATCTTGTCTCCTAAGTCTTTTGTTACTGGGGTTGCATAAAGCAAATGGTATTACCCATGCCCCCCAAGCCCTCTATACTTTCTTTTAACAATTTGCTAAGCACTGCTCTGTGATTTTTATAAGAATTAACATTTTTTAAAAATACTGTCAATGTTTAAAAACTTGTTTTGTTCCAGTTTTGTTGAGATATGTTGACATACAGCACTGTATAAATTTAAGGTGTACAGCATAATGCTTTGACTTATATCATGAAATGATTACCAAAATAAGTTTAGTGAAAATCTATCATATCATATACATACAAAATTAAAGAAATAGAAAAAAACATTTTGTGTGTGTGATGAGAACTCTTTAGGTTTATTCTCTTAACTTTCATATATAAAATATAGCAGTGATAATTATATTGGTCATGTTGCACATTACATTCCTAATACTTGTTTATCTTATAACTGGAAGTTTTTACCTTTTGATTGCCTTCATTCAACTCCCCCTCCCCCTCCCCCTTGCCTCTGATAACCACATATCTGATTTCTTTCTCTATGGGTTGGTTTGTAATGTCCTTCTTTCTCTCTTTTTTACAATCTTTGTTTTAAAGTCTATTTGTCTGATACAAGTGTTGTTACCCTGGCTTCCTTTTTGTTTCCATTTACATGGAATAACTTTTTCCACCCCCTTACTTTCAGTCTGTGTGTGTCTTTAAATCTGAAATGAATTTCTTGCAGGCAGCATATATATGGGTCTTGGATTTTTATCCGTTCAGCTCCCCATCTTTTGATTGAAGAATTTAGTCCATTTACATTTAAAGTAATTATTGATAGGTATGTACTTATTGACATTTTGTTCATTGTTTGGGGATTGTTTTGTGTTTCTTTTTTGTTCCTTCTATTTTGCTCTCTTCCTTTGTGATTTGATGACTATATTTAGTGTTATGTTTGGATTCCTTTCTCCTTTGTATATGTGTATCTATATTTTTGTTTTGTGGCTACCATGAGGTTTATATATAGCAATCTATTTATATATGTGATTATTTTAAGTTGCTGATCTTTTAAGTTCAAACACCTTTTAACAACCCTGAATTTTTACCTTCCATTCACGTTTACCATTTTTGACATCATATTTTACATCCTTTTGTTTTGTGAATCTCTTAACTTCTCATTGTGGATATAGATGATTTTACTACTTTTATGTTTTAACTTTCCTACTAGCTTTATAAGTGGTAGATATACTACATTTACTGTATATTTGCCTTTACCAATGAGATTTTTCCTTTTGTAATTTTCATATTTCTTGTGGACTTTCTGCTTAGAGAAGTCCCATTAACATTTCTTGTAAAGCTGGTTTTGTGGTGCTGAACTGTTAGCTTTTGCTTGTCTGTAAAACTTTTGATCTCTCCTTCAAATTTAGGTATTTCCCTTTCATCACTTTAAATATAACATGCCACTCCCTTTTGGCCTGCAGAGTTTCTGCTGAAAAGTCAGCTGATAGCTTCCTGGGGGTTCCCTTGTATGTAACTTGTTGCTTTTCCCTTGCTGCTTTTAATATTCTCTCTTTATCTTTAATTTTTTCCATTTTGATTACAATGTGTCTTGGTGTGGTCCTCTTTGGGTTGATCCTGTTTGGGACTCTCTAATCCTGGGACCTGGATGTTTGTTTCCTTTCCTAAATTAGGGAAGTTTTCAACTATTATGTCTTCAAATATGTCCTCTGCCCCTTTCTGTCTCTTCTCCATCTGGGGACCCTTATTATGCAAATATTAGTTCATTTGATATTGTCTCAGAAGTTTCTTAAACCGTCCTCATTTAATTTTTTTTCCTTTTTTCTGTTCAGCTTGAATGATTTCCACTACTCTGTCTTCCAGTTCACTGATCTGTTCCTCTGTATCATCTAATCTACTGTTGGTTCCTTTTACTGTATTTTTAATTTCAGTTATTGTGTTCTTCTACTCTGAACTATTGTTTCTACTATTGGTTCTTCATATTTTCTAACTCTTTTTTAAACTTCTCACTGTGTTCATCCATTCTTAGTCCTTTGAGAATCTTTGTGATCATTACCTTGAATTCTTTATCAGATAGATTGCTTTTCTCCACTTTACTTAATTCTTCTTCTGGGGTTTTATCTTGTTCCTTCATTTGGACCATATTCCTCCGTTACCTCATTTTGCCTAATCCTCTGTTTTTATTTCTATGTATTTGATAGGTTAGTTATGTTTCCTGGTCTTGGAAAAGTGGCCTTATGTAGGAGACATTCTATGTTTCCTAGTAGCACACTCCCTTCTGGTCACCAGAGCTATATGCTCTAAGGATCCCCCCATTTAGGCTTCATGGGTCCTTCTATTGTGGCAGGTTGACTACTGTGGGAGGTCTGTTAGGTGTAGCTGGCCTTCAGTCCAGTTGGTTGCCAGGTCCTGACTTGTGCCAAGGCTGTCAGCCACTGGTGGGTGGGGCCAGGTCGTGAAGCTGCTGGCTGCAGAGCCCCAGGTGGTCCCAGGGCTAGTTCTGTCTCACTGGAGAGTAGAGCCAGGTCCCAGGGTGGCAGGTTGCGGGACCAGGCATCCTGGATCTAGTGTTCTCATGCTGGTGGGCAGGGCCTATTCCTGACAGCTGGCTGCAGGGTCTGGACTATCCCAAAGCTGGTATTGGCCTGCTGGTTTGTGGTTCCTCATCCTGGGGCAGCTGGCTGAGGGACCCAAGATATCTCAGAGCTGGTGCTGGTCTGCTGGTGGGCAGGTTCAAGTCCTGAAGTCTCAGACTGTAGGGCTGTAGGGGTCCCAGAGTTGGTGCTAGTCCAACTGGTGGGCAAAGCTTGTTCCCAACACAGCTAACTTTGGGGTCCATGGTGTCCAAAGCTGATATATCCCAGGGTGGCTGGCTGAGGGGCTCAAGGTTTCCCAAAGCTGGTGTTGGCCCACTGGTGGGCAGGGGTGGGTCCCAGTTTGTCCCAGGGCTGGTTCTGGCCTGTTGGTGCATGGGTTGGGTCCTGGCCTGGCAAGCTGTGGGACTGCAGTGGTCTGGAGATTGGTGTCTGTCTGCTGGTGGCCAGGGCCAGGACCCAGCTGGTCTTCAGGCTGTGCCCACCCAATGGTGAGTGAGACTGTGTCCTGGGGCTGGTGCCAGTGCACTGGTGGGAGAAGCCAGGTTCTGGGCCTCTGGTGGGTGGGGCTGGGTCCTTGAAGGCCCGTATATATTAGAGAGCCCCATTCTAGCCCTCATCTGATCATGTCCTTTTCTACCAGTCCAGGATAATGTGGGGCAAAAAGGCATAAGTCTTTGCCCTCTAGATACACTTTCCAGATACCAAGGACACCAGAATTCCCAGCCAAAATACCTCAGCTAATTTCTAGAGCCTGCACACACACAGAATAACCATGCTTCTGTTATATACATTCCTAAACCCAATGACTAGCTTTTTGAGTAGAGGTGTGCCCAGAGCTTGGATTAGGGCTAATGTGAAATAATAAAATACATATATATGTGTGTGTGTGTGTGTGTGTGTCTGCCTCTGATTCCTGACACAGATCTCCTAAATCTCTTATAAACAGATGTGCTAAGAGAATATTTTGTTCTAATATTTAGTCTTTGACCCTGGTTTCTAGCACAGAGTTCCTAAGACCTTTGTAATTTCCTGAGTGATAGGAGCTTTTGACACCAGGCTCCTAAATTTCTTGGAATATCCTGGTTGATAGGAATATCTTTTGTCCTAATGAGATGACTTTTGGTGGACTCCTAAATGGGGATCTGGTCACCAGAAAGACCGAGCCATGATTAGAAGTTTGGAACTTTCATCTCCACCCTCAATTCTCCAGAGAGGAAAGAGAGGCTGGAAATGGAATTAATAATCAATCATGCCTACGTGATAAAGCCTCCATAAAAATCCCTGTAGTACAAGGCTCAAAGTGCTTCCAGGTTGTTAAACACATCCACATGCCAGGAGGGTGGCACACCCCAACTTATGGGGACAGAAGCTCCTGCACTTGGGACCTTTCCAAACCTCACACTTCGTATCTTTTCATCTGTTCCCTTTATCATATCCTTCATTATATGATAAACTGATAAACATACCTAAGTGTTTCCCTGAGTTCTGTCAGCCATTCTAGCAAATTATTGAACCCAAGGAAGGGGAACCCTGATTTATAGCCAGTCCATCAGAAGTACAGGTGACAACCTGGGACTTGTGATTGGCATCTGAAGTGTGGGGGGCTAGTCTTGTGGGCCTGAGCTCTTAACCTGGGATCTGATACTATCTACAGGTAGATAGTCTCAGAATTGAGTTAAATTGTAGGACACCCAGCTGATGTTGGAGAATCACTTGATTTGTGGAAAATTCACAAATCTAGTGTCAGAAATGAAGTGTGGGTGTAGTATGAGAGTAAAAGAAAAATACAGGAGTGTTTTCCCTAGATAGCTGGGGTGTCTACTAACATGCATTTGAGGTATCACTAGGTGTGGTATAAAGTATAGCAATAAAAAGAGAAGAAGAATGGCAGATAACCTCCATTTGAACTTTTGCCACTAGCCCCCCAAATGTTAAGAACGTAATCTCTTCCTTATTGCATCTGCTTTTCCACAGTGTCTTGCTAAAATGTACATGTTCCCCTGAATTCACTAAATATAGAATAACACATTCTATTTACACTGACCAGATCTAATCATTTTCCCTCTTCCAGTAAAATAACCTTCTCTTCTGACTAATACTACCCAATAATTAAGGGTAAAAAAAAAACACGTAAAGCTGCTTGATCTAGGACAACACAGATCTTAAGAACTGCATGCCCTTAGGACTATGTATTTTACAACCATATTTTTTTGAAATAGGAAATTAACTCAGCTTAAATCATTTTCTTTTCCTCTCATTACTAATTTAGGTATGGGGAGCTAACTGATGATCATTATCATTAATTGGGATCTGTTTAGTGCTTCCTTTTGCCTCTTCCCTCAACCTGTGGAAGTGGGTTTCCCCATTGTACCAGGCTAAGAAGGCTTAGAGGAATTGGAAAAGTAGTGGATAGGATGCCCTTTGTATACGTTTGTTTGTGTTTTCTCCATCTTAGCTCTTATCCACAGACAGATCTACAGAAGAAATCCACTACAAAAGAGGCATCAGATGGCTCCATCTAATGAGTTACCATTGTGCATACCATCAAAGTTGCCTATAGTATAAAGATGCCAACCCCACATTATAATGAAACAGAAAGGTCAAATGTGTAGGGTTTGGAGACTTGTGCACATTGACCATGGGAAGGTGACAAAAAAGAATTGTTATACTGCCTGGCTCTTTCTGGTTGTAAGGAAAACAATAGCATTAACACTAGTAGCCAATCCTTATTGATCAACAGGAAAGAAGTGAGGAAGGAAAGACAAGCAAATCTGTGCTTCTTACTGCTTCTAGTAAAAATAGAATTTAAAAGCTCTATAATAATATAAATTTATGGTCAAATTATAAAATATAGATAAAATTATAAAGATAAAGTGGACAGGACAACAAAATCAGGGAAAAAGAAACTACGTCACGTGATTTTTTTCCAAAATAAAAAAATTCTCTGTCTATAAAATTATTTTCCAAGGCAGTCATATCATCTCTAGCCATAGGGGGAGAAACGATCAGAGAAAAAATTGTAAGCAACTCATAAGACTTAGAGCAAGGCAGTGTGTTGCTCTACAGCATGGGCATTATTACTGTCCACAGGAGGGTGCCCCCTGGAGTCCTGTAACAAGGTGGCCTGGCAAGAGAGCAAATGGAAGAAATAGAGTAGGTTTCTCTGTCAACAAGCTTCCTGAATGAGAATATTAAAGAAAGATAATATCAAGAATTATATTTACTAGTAACAGGTAATGTGTACCACTAATCTTGAATGTAAGAAGTAAGTTCCTTTATAATTGTGTGACTCCTCAGAAGTTTATTTTCAGTAAATGGGAAATGTTACCCATGTTATGAGAAAAAGTACAAGCAGAGACAGTGTAAATAAATCCCACCAAGTCACAGGCAGGGCTACTAACTCCAAGGCCAGATCCACAATCACTCCCAAATATTCAGTGATTTGGACTAAACCAAGGTAAACCCATTGGAGCCATCTGATGGGGCTACTTCATTTTAGGTGGGAGTTTTGTGGCCCCTGAACTCCCTAGGCAGCTTCAACCACTTAGATAACACTCCTCAAGGCTTCAGCGGCAACTCTCAGTTTATGGGATAGAGGAATTAGGTTGTTACATATCACAAAGCTTATGGTAACTAAATGATCAACTTAATTCAAATTCGTTCAGTTGTGAGCAAGATCCTGAATACCAAAGATAGCCTGAAACACTGGGGAAAAAATTCTGAAATGGAAATACATTGAGTTACAAAGAGGATTCTAATGTGTTACCACTGCAATCTTATTTAACAACTTCATTAGAGATCATAAGCAAGAATAAAAATTAAGGTTATAAAAAGTGCAGAGGATAAGGTACATTTGAAGTCACTAAATTACAAAAGGAGCATAATGAGAAGTTCCGGAAAGGAAGACTCCAGAAGCAAGAACAAAAATTAGATTCAACGGGGTATGATATAATAACATGAGTTTAAGAGAAAGTAAATTTTCGATTCAAGCCCAAAATCTTGAAATAGGAGTCTGAACAGTCCTAGCAGGAGAACCAGAGATTAATTTGCAACGTGATACATGGTACCCTCACCCAGTATTATCTGGGTTGCTGAAGGGGAAGTGACCTGTTCTGTCCAGTAGAAGAGCCAATTAATTCACGAGGCTGTGACACTTCCACTCTGTCTGCATTTGTGCCTCCCTCCTTCCTGTAACTGCCAGCCAGCTGGCTCCAGTTACCATTATCCTCGTCCTAGAGACAGGATCCCTTAAGACTGGGCTTCTCAACCTTGAGAGGAGATCAATGGCAGCTGAGACTGTGAACTTGGGATGCATGCAAACACAAGAAGATCCATCTCTTGTGCTTTCCTTGAAGCTGGTTCTGTGACTATGTTGGTTTTGCTTGTTTGCTTGCTCTGCTCCATCATGACTGCAGTTAAAAAAAAAAAAAAAACATACTTGAGATATGGTGCTTTAATCCAAAGTAAGGCAGTTTCAATGGTAGAATTCCAGATGCTGTGACAGATTCATGGGAGTAATATACTTGGGTAAGGGAGAATAACTGGCATTCCTAGAAACTTCCCCAGAAATAATTGTCTTCCTTGCTTATGCAGAAGCCTGCTACCTAGATGCTAGAACAGAATGGTAAGCAATTGTCAAGTTGGAAAAGTAAAGCTTTGTTCTGTTTGTCTCTCTATGTTGCCTGTTCTACTCGGTTAGAAGCTATACATCATTAGTCATGACTATCTACTCTCCATGCAAAACTCAGTGCCTAAAATAATCCTCATCCACACTTCCTACCAAACTGCCATTTGCATTTCAACAAGATTAGCAAAGGAAGCTGTGAGGGAACAAGGACAAGAGATGCAAGATTTTGGAGCCTGTGACCCTGTCCTCCAGAGGGACCTCACTGGGGAGCTTTGTATGCTCAGTGGATATCACAAAGGCCAGGTTTCCTGAGGAGGCCCCAAGAGGGGGACAGGGCTACAGTAAAAGGAGTTGAGAAGGCACTGTTGCCAAGCTTGACCTCCCCTACAGCTGTGTTTGGAGGAGTTCACACCCTTAAGATCTCAGGTTCCCCCAGCTTCCTAAGAGCCAACCTTGTTTTCTAGTTATTTTCAGTCATAGAAGACGGATATTTCAGGACTTAACAGTTTACACATTGTCATGTTCTATGTGCCCAGGCTGCCTACCTGAGTTGATAACCTCAGCTGATAACTTGAAGGCTGTTAGAGGAAGGTCATCAGAAGGCAGGAGAAGGACTGAAATTGTTGCCTCAAAGAATAATAAATAATGCAGTTAGACTGCAGGTGGGACCAGGCTCCTAGGCTTCATTAGTATTGTCAGTTTCCACAGAAAAATACAGTTCTTTAGGGTTTTAGCTTTTAATAGTTTAATATACTTTCAAAACACAAACAATGGAATATTGCTAGTAAGGTAGAGAAAAGGCAGGCAATAAGACAATTACAGGGAAAGCAGATAACAGCAATTATCATTTAAAGCAGCCAAACAGCATTGTGAAACTGTTAGTGTTGACTGGGGCAATATGAACTCAAGCATGAAAAAAAGAACAAAGTAAAATGCACCCGTTTCTGCAATGATAGCATGACACTTTATTTGGCGCTGGTGCACACAATTTCTCTTCAAGTAACAGTCCTGTTAGAGATATTAGTAGCCCAAATGACCATGAAGTCCTAATTTCTATCATTTCTGCCTTTTATACTCTTTGTGCTTTGCTGTGAATGAAGTACATGCTCACCACAGCTTTTTGCCTGGTAGAAAATGGGTCAATAGTACCATATCAAGTTTCTTTTTTTTTTTTTTTTTTTTGCGGTACGCGGGCCTCTCAGTGTCGTGGCCTCACCCGTTGCGGAGCACAGGCTCCGGACGCACAGGCTCAGCGGCCACGGCTCACGGGCCCAGCCGCTCTGCGGCATGTGGGATCTTCCCGGACCGGGGCACGAACCCGCGTCCCCTGCATCGGCAGGCGGACTCTCAACCACTGCGCCACTAGGGAAGCCCCATTTCAAGTTTCTGATTGAGTTTTGCAAAGTCTCAAAATCCTGGGGTCAGCTCAATTCCCACTGCCAGGGAAACAAGACAGATTCTATAACTTGTCCAAAATGGGTTGTCCTCACTGAGGCCAGGGTCGGTGTGTCCTTTATGTGTAGATGTCAATGATTTTGTCCATGGTGTGATGTGAAGAACGCTAAAAAGTCAATTCTACCTCCCCAACCAACCCTCCACATTACCTCAGATTCCCACCATGAGAGGGACCCATTTCAGTAATTACTCTGCTCCTCCAGCATACGACCCAAGAAAGGTGACATAGTACACCTCTTAGGTGAGCGTTATTGAGTTTACAGTATGGGAGAGCCAGTCACCCAGGAGAACCCCAGTGGAAAGGGATACAGCTCTCATGTCTAGACTTAGTGAGCTACCGTATCTGTAACTCAGTTTCCTTATCTGGAAAGAAGGGATCCTTATTTATTTATTTATTTAAATTTTATTGGAGTGTAGTTGACTTACAATGTTGTGTTAGTTTCAGGTGTACTGCAATGTAATTCAGTTATACATATACATATATTCATTTTCAGATTCTTTTCTCATGTGGGTTATCACATAATATTGAGTAGCGTTCCCTGTGCTATACAGTACATCCTTGTTAGTTATCTATCCTATATATAGTAGTGTATGTATGTTAATCCCAAGCTCCCTATTTATCCCTCCGCCACCATATTTCCCCTTTGTTAACCATAAGTTTGTTTTTGATAACTGTCTGTTTCTGTTTGTAAATAAGTATATTAGTATCATTTTTAAAATTAGATTCCACATATGAGTGATATCATATGATATTTGTCTTCCTCTGACTTACTTCTCTTAGTATAATGATCTCTAGGTCCATCCATGTTGCTACAAATTGCATTATTTTGTTCTTTTTTATGGCTGAGTAATATTCCATTGTATATATATATACCACTTCTTTATCCATTCCTCTGTCAGTGGACATTTAGGTTGCTTCCATGGCTATACTATTGTAAATAGTGCTGCAAATGAACATTGGGGTGCATGTATCTTTTTGAATTATTGTATTCTCCGGATATATGCCCAGGAGTGGGATTGCAGGATCATATTTATTTTTAGCTTTTTAAGAAGCCTCCATACTGTTCTCCATAGTGGTTGTACTAATTTACATTCCCACCAACAATGTAGGAGGGTTCCCTTCTCTCCACACCCTCTCCAGCATTTATTGTTTGTAGATGTTTTGATGATGGCCATTCTGACTGGTGTGAGATGATACCTCATTGTAATTTTGATTTGCATTTCTCTGATAATTAGTGATGTTGAGCATCTTTTCATGTGCTTTTTGGCCATCTGTATGTCTTCTTTGGAGAAATGTCTATTTAGATCTTCTGCCCATTTTTTGATTGGGTTGCTTGTTTTTTTTGATATAGAGCTGCAAGAGCTTTTTGTATATTTTGGAGATTAATCCCTTGGTCACTTCATTTGCAAATTTTTTCTCCCATTCTGTGGGTTGTCTTTTCATTTTTTTTTTTTATGGTTTCCTTTGCTGTGCAGATGCTTTTAAGTTTAATTAGGTCTCATTTGTTTATTTTTCTTTTTATTTTCATTACTCTAGGAGGTTGATCAAAGAAGATATTGCTGTGATGTATGTCAAAGTGTGTTCTCCCTATGTTTTTCTCTAAGAGTTTTATAGTATCTGGGCTTACATTTAGGTCTTTGATTCATTTTGAGTTTATTTTTGTGTATGGTGTTAGGGAATGGCCTAATTTCATTCTTTTACATGAACTGTCTTTACATGTACCAGTTTTCCCAGTACCACTTATTGAAGAGACTGTCTTTTCTCCATTGTATAGTCTTGCCTTCTTTATCATGGATTAATTGACCATAGGTGCATGTACTTATTTCTGGGCTTTCTATCCTTTTCCATTGATCTATATTTCTGTTTTTGTGCCAGTACCATGCTGTTTTGATTACCGTAGCTTTGTAGTATAGTCTGAAGTCAGGGAGCCTGATTCCTCCAGCTCCATTTTTCTTTCCCAGGATTGCTTTAGCTATTTGGGGTCTTTTGTGTTGCCATGCAAATCAAAAATTTTTTGCTCTAGTTCTGTGAAAAATATCATTGGTAATTTGATAGGGATTGCATTGAATCTATAGATTGCCTTGTGTAGTATATTCATTTTGACAGTATTGATTCTTCCAATCCAAGAAAGAAAGTATCCTTTTAGAATGACAGATTTGGCAGCATTTTAAAACACTTTAAAACCTAACACTATTAAAAACAAATAAACTATTGCTATTTTTCTTCTATACTTTGGTTTTCTCTTCTTAATTCCAGTACTCTCTCAGTTTCTCAAACTTTTGAGAGCATCAGAATGACCTGGAAGGGTTGTTAAAATACATATTCTTGGGCCCCAACTCCAGGATTTCTGATATAGTAGATCTGAGGTGGAACCTGAGAATCTGCATTTCTAACACGTTTGCAGGAGAAGATGATACTGCTGGTCCAGGGACCAGATTTTGAGAACCATTGCTCTGAAAGGTAAGAATTGATTTCCTGGGCCATACTTCCCAGTGAAGCACTGAAAAAGAAATTGTCAAATTCCCAATTATCCCAGACATTTGCATCCTAGTTCTTTGAAAATTACTCCATAAACTTTTAAATCTGCACTTGCACATCAGCAAAGGTCAGGGTAATTTATCAGCAGGAATGATACTCGGTCAAAAATCTATACCAGGGAGCCTGGGCCACAGAGCTGACTAGAGGTTATCATATGTATTGATTTTAAAAGACTAGTCTTCTAAGCAATGATTATTGTGAAAGAGGCCCAAAGTTTAATTTATAATGCTCCGAAATCTCCCATCATATATATAACAGACAGTCCCCAAAACAGGTTCATTATTCACTCATGCATTCACACATTCCTTCCTCAAAAACTTTTTGAACACCTACTTTATGCCAAGTATTATGACAGAAACTAGGGGAAACTCAAAATCTTTACCTCAAGCATCTTTCAACTTAATATGAGAGAAAAGACAAATAATTATGAAACAAAGTCGATACAATAATTAACATTTGTTTAAATATTAAAGTAAGTATATAAAGCATTTTCACATTTTATCTCCTGTGATTCTCCATGGATACCTATGAGGTAAGTATTATTCCTGACTTTTTATGAAATTAGCAACTCAAGGCTCTAAAACAATAAGTGGCTTTTTCCATTGTCACTCAACTGCTAAGGTAGAGCCGATGTGAAACCAAGGCCTTAAGATCCCAAACATATGTCCTTTGCCTGGCACTGCAGTGCAGTTCAGACCCTAAAGGATGCATCACAGGGTGCCTAAGAACTGAAGATGAGAAGGGCTTCTTCCCAGCAGTCTCAGCCTATGGGAGAAATCCAAGTTAATGATTATAGGAACTGGTAGAAGAAAACAGCCTTGGCCAGAAAAGAAAAGGCTGAAACACTCCTTTTCAAAGTTCCTTGAACCATGTTTCTTGATCAAATATTACATAAAGTTGTTGCTTGCAAATTCCCTACGTGTTTTAGCCCATAAAATTCATTCAACTGTGTCACCAACTTTTTTGGCTAGTTATATTATTTTCAGCACAATAGGCAGAGAAAAACACAGTTTAAATCCACTGTCATCAGAGAATTCTATATAGGAGCTGTACCTTCCTGAACAGTATAAAGTTCATTTAATAGTGCACACCCCCTCCTTTTCTGGCCTTGTAGTCATTTTCCTATTGAAAAAAATATTGCACCTGTTTTCCCCTTGGACTGCATTATCTCATTCCCTCAAAAAGAAAACAAGTATTGGCTTTAAATGACCCCACACCACTCTGCCTTTCATTGGAAGGCAAGGCCTCTCTGAAGTTCCTGAAAAAAATGAACCTGATTCTCTCCATGCATGAAACAGAACAAAAACAAGCATCCTTCTGAATGTCAAGGAGAGTTCTTAGATTAGAAAGAAACCTGAGGAAAAAGGACATTCAGCTGACTTTCATGCTGTTGGGATAACTTTCTGCAACCACCAGGCAGGAAACTAGGAGTTCTCCTCAAAGGATTACAACTCTGGAACCCAGGCCTTTGCAAACCTGTCTAGTAGAGTAGCCATCCCTCATCAATTCAAGTCCTTTATTTAAATCCAAAAAATTATAATATTATAGGATGTTGCAATATCAGAGAGTTGATGCAGAGATAATCAATTATGTATTTGCCCAGTAACAAACTAATTAAGCAAATAAAACTGGCTACTGTTGTTATCCTCATTTTAGAGCTGAGTAAAAAGATTTAGGGAGGTTAAGTTACATGTTGAAATGATTGATTTAGGAGTTAAATGCAGACTAGAGACGTTTAGGTTAAGGAGGAAGAAGAGGAAGAGTAGGGGAGTGCTGAGACAGCAGAGCAAGGGCTGTTTTGGAAGGCTCATTGGTGTCATATGATCTTTTCCGAACTCTTTCAATGTTAACATGCTGAAGTGTGAGAAAGAGTTCAAAACACCTAAAATTGCCTTTTTTTCTGAACACTTCTAGCAAATTAATATGAATTAACTTTGCATTGTTTATGCATTAAAATGAGGTAGGACCTCTCAGATTCAGCTTTCATTGTTTCTCTCAGACCCTTAGCCAGTTCACCATTGTTTCTCTCAGACCCTTAGGCAGTTCATCTTACAAGCAACTCCTTAGCTGGAGTTGCTTGGAAGATGCAGGCTCCAGAGAATCAGAAAACTGGAGCAAACAGAGCAAATGCCAATGCACTTTAGTTCTCTTTTCCCTTTTACGTCATTCTAAAGGAGGAATTTGGACATATCATTCAATAAATTTAGATCTTTATAGCAGTTTTTACAGAACTATCAAAGATGGTGTCTCATTAAAAGAACGCATATTAGAAGTGAAAACAGCGCTCAAACCAAAGATAAATGTGTGTACAATAAAGTAGAAATGGATGGATTCATCAGTTTTATGTTTTCTAAGGAATTTCTTGTATTAAACACTGTTGGTTTCTTAGCTCTGTAAAGCAGGGATAGCAACTGAGAAGATTTTTGAACACATCTCTACTGCTGTGCATTAGTTAACCATTGCTGCCTAACCAATCATCCCAAAACTTAGGTGCATAAAATAACAATATTAATTACTTTCATAGTTTCTGTAAGTCAGGAATTTGGGAGCAGCTTGACTGAGTGGTTTTGGCTTGGGGACTTTCATAAGTGTACTGTCAGCTGGTGGCTTGGACTGGGGTCTTCCAAGATTTCTTCATTTGCATGTCTGAGGCCTGAGCTAGGAAGAGTTGAGAAGGGTCTGGATGAAATAGGGCTTCTTTGGTATCTCTCTCTATCTCTTTGTGGTGCTACCTCATGTCTCTCTAGGATGGTGGCTTCAAGGTAGCCAGGATTCTTACATAGCCTCTTGGGGATCCAAAGGTGTGTATCCTGAGTCATATCACATTCTATAAGAAAATCTCAGAAGTCACACAGGGAACCTTCCTCCACATTCTATTTGTCAAGGAGGAAAAGGGAACAGACTAACCTCTCAGAAAAGTTGTAACATCGCATTGGAAGAAGAACCTGTGAGATTTTCCATCTTTGTAAAATGCACACCACATAATGATTCTTGGAATTGTACGTGGACTCAGCTGAAGTTTACAAATCAAATCACATCTGTAGTTTATCTTTTTAATTGAAGTATAGTTGCTTTACAATTTGTGTTCATTTCAAATGTTTGGCATAGTGATTCAGTATTTTTGCAGATTATATTCCATTATAGTTGTAAGAAAATGGGTATAATTCCCTGTGCTATACAGTAAATTCTTGTTGCTTATTTATTTTATATATTGATATATTAGTTTGTAACTGTTAATCCCATACCCTTCATTTTTCCCTCCCCTTTTCCATCTCCCCTTTGGTAACCACAAGTTTTTTATGTCTATGAGTCTGTTTCTGTTTTGTATATACATTCATTTGTATTATGTTTTAGGTTCCTCATATAAGTGATATCATATAGTATTTGTCTTTCTCTGTCTGACTTATTTCACTAAGCGTAACTCCTCTAGTTCTGTCTGTCTGTCTATCTCACATCTTCTTGACCCAATTATCTGCTGATGGGCACTTGGGTTACTTACTTGTCTTGGCTATTATAAATAATGTTGCTATGAACATTGGGGTGTATGTATCTTTTCAAAGTAATATTTTCATTTTTTTTCTGAATATATTACCAGGAATAGGATTGCTAGATCATATGGTAGTTCTATTTTTAGTTTTTTTAAGGACCCTCCATACTGTTTTCCATAATAGCTGCATTAATTTACATTCCCACCAACAGAGTACAAGGGTTCCCTTTTCTGCACATCACCTCCAACATTTGTTATTTAAAGACTTTTTGATGATAGCCATTCTGACAGGTGTGAGGTGATACATCATTGTGGTTTTGATTTGCATTTGTCTAATAATTAGCAATATTGAGCATCCTTTCATGTGCCTCTTAGCCAACTGTATGTCTTCTTTAGAAAAATGTCTGTTCAAGTCTTCTGCCCATTTTTTGATTGGATTATTTGGGTTTTATTGTTGTTGTTGTTGTTAAGTTGTATGAACTGTTTATACATTTTGAATATTAAACCCTTGTCTGTCACGTCATTTGCAAATATTTCCTCCCATTCTGTGGGTTGTCTTTTTGTTTTCTTGATGGTTTCTTTTGCTGTGCAAAATCTTTTAAGTTTAATTAAGTCCCATTTGTTTATTTTTTTTGTTTGTGTCTTTTGCCTTGGGGAACTGATCCAAGAAAGTATTGTTATGATTTATGTCAAAGAGTGTTTCACCTATGTTCTCTTCAAAGAGTTTTATGGTTCCTCATCTTACATTTAGGTCTTTAAACCATTTTGATTTTATTTTTTTATATGGTGTGAGGGAATGTTCCAATTTTATTGTTTTAGATGTGGCTGTCCAGTTTTCCCAGCACCACTTATTGAAAAGACAGATTTTTCTCCATTGTATATTCTTGTATCCTTTGTCATAGATTAACTGACCATAGGTGCATGGGTTTATTTCTGGACTCTCTATTCTGGTCCATTGATCTATGTGTCTGTTTTTGTGCCAATACCATGCTGTTTTGATCACTGTAACTTTGTGGTATAGTCTGAAGTCCAAGAGGGTTATACCTCCAGCTTTGTTCTTTTTTCTCAGGATTACTTTGACAATTATGGATATTTTATGGTTCCATACAAATTTTAGGATTAGGTTTTCTAGTTCTGTGAAAAATGTCATGGGTATTTTGATAGGGATCACATTAAATCTGTAGATTGCTTTGAGTAGTATGGCCATTTTAATAACATTAATTCTTCCAATCCAAGAGCCCGAAATAACTTTCCATTTCTTTGAATCATCTATAATTCCTTCATCATTGTTTTACAGTTTTCAACATATAGGTCTTTCACCTCCTTGGTTAACTTTATTCCTAGGTGTTTTTTTTCTCTCAACCACTGCGCCACCAGGGAAGCCCCCTAGGTGTTTTTTATGTGAGTTTAAATGGGATTTTTTTTGTACTTTCTCTTTCTGATATTTCATTATTAGTGTGTAGAAATGCAACAGATTTCTGTATATTAATCTTGTATCCTGCAACCTTGCTGAATTCACTTATTAGTTCTAGTAGATTTTGTATGGAGACTTCAGGGCTCTCTATATAGAGTATCATGTCATCTGCAAATTGTGAGTTTGAACTTTTCTCTTCCTATTTGAATACTGTTTATGTTTTTCCTTGTCTGATTTCTGTGGCCAGGACTGCCAATACTGCGTTAAATAGAAGTGATGAGAATAGGCATCCTTGTCTTGTACCTGCATTTAGTGGGAAGGATTTCAGCTTTTCACTGTTGAGTACTATGTTGGTGTGAGTTCGTCGTATATAGTCCTAATATGTTGATATATATTCCCTCTATACCTACTTTGTTAAGAGCTTTTTATCATGACTGGATGTTGAATTTTGTCAAATGCTTTTTTCTGTATCTATTGAGATGATCATGTGGTTTTTGTTTTTCCTTTTGTTGATGTGGTATATCACACTGATTGATTTGCATATGTTGACCCATTCATTGGACCCTGGAATAAATTCAACTTGATCATGATGTGTGCTCCTTTTTATATATTGTTGGATTCATTTTTCTAATAGTAGGTGGTGGATTTTTGCATCTATATTCATCAAAGATATTGACCTGTAATTTTCTTTTTTTTATAGTATCTTTGTCTAGTTTTGGTATCAAGGTAATGATGGCCTCAAAGAATGATTTTGGGAGTGTTACCTCTTCAATTTTTTGGAATAGTTTGAGAAGTATTGATATAAATTCTTCTTTATATGTTTGATAGAATTCCCTAGTGAAGCCAACTGGTCCTGGACTTTTGTTTGCAGGGAGTTTTATTATTATTATTATTACAGATTCTATTTCACTTCTAGTGATTTGTCTTTCAAAACTGTCTGTTTCTTCTAGACTTAATCTTAGCATGCCAAATGTTTCTAGAAATTGACCATTTCTTCTAGATTGTCCCATTTGTTGGCATATAACTGTTCATAGTATTCTCATGATTTTTTGTATCTCTGTGGTATTGGTTATTTCTCTCCTCTTTCATTTCTTATTTTGTTTATTTGGGTTCTCTCTCTTTTCTTCTTGGTGAGCCTGGCTAAAGTTTTATCAATTTTGCTTATCTTTTCAAAGAAACAGTTTGGTTTCATTTATCTTTTCTATTGATTTTTAAACTGTATTTTATTTATTTCCTTTCTGATCTTTATTATTTCCTTCCTTCTGCTGACTTTGGGCTTTGTTTTTCTTTTTTCTAATGGTTTTAGGTGGTCGGTTAGGTTGTTCATTTGAGATTTTTCTTGTGCCTTGAGGAAGAGCTGCATTGCTATAAACTTCCCTCTTAGAACTGCTTTTGCTGCCTCTCATAGATTTTGCAAAGTTGTATTTCTATTTTCATTTGTCTGGAGGTAGTTTTTGATTTCCTCTTTGATTTCATCATTGACACTTTGGTTTTTTAGTAGCATGTTGTTTAGTTTCAACATATTTGTGTTTTTTTTCCCATTTTTCTTTCTGTGGTTGATTTCTAATTTCAGACTGTTGTGGTCTAAAAAAATGCTTGATATAATTTCTCTCCTCTTAAATTTGTTGAGGCTTGTTTTGCAACCTAATATATGGTCTAGCCTAGAGAACATTCCATGTGCACTTGAGAGGAACATGCATCCTGCTTTTATTCGATGTAGTGTCCTGTAGATATCAATTAAGTCCAACTGGACTATTGTGTCATTTAAGACCTCTTTTGCCTTATTGAGTTTCTCTATAGATGATTTTCCCATTAATGTCAGTGGGGTTTAAAGTCTCCTACTATTATTGTATTATTGTCAATTTCTCTCCTTATGTCCATTAGAATTTGCTCTATATGTTTAGGTGCTCCTGCATTGGGTGCATATATGTTAAAGAGTGTAATATATTCTTACACTGATCCCATTATTATTACATAATACTCTTCATTGTCTTTTGTTGTAGCCTTTGTTTTAAAGTCTATTTTGTCTGATATGAGTATTGCTACCCCTGCTTTCTAGTCATTTCGGTTTGCATGAAATATCTTTTTCCATCCCCTTACTTTCAGTCTGTGTGTATGTTTAACCCTGAAGTGAGTCTCTTGTAGGCAGCATATTGTAGGTCCTTGTTTTTTTGTTTGTTTGTTTGTTTGTTTTGGTTTTTATCCAATCAGCCATGCTATGTCTTGATCAGAGCATTTAGTCCATTGCCATTTAATTATTGATAATTATGTAATAATTGCCATTTTATTACTTGTTTTCTGTTTTTTCAATACTTCTTTCTTCATTTCTTCTTCTGTTTATTTTTCCCATTGTGGTGTGATGATTTTCATTAGTATTGATAGTATGCTTATGTTTCTTTCTTTTGTTTTTTTGTGTATCTATTGTATGTTTTTGATTTGTGGTTACCATGGAGTTTGTATATTTTTGTCTCATAACTATATCTACTTCATTTAAACTGATAATCTTTCAAGTTCAAAAACATTCTAAAAGATTTACATGTTTTTACTCCCCTCTGCTACATTTTGCATTTTTGATGTCATACCTTACATCTTCATGCTTATTCTTTTACTATTTATTGTAGTTATAGTTGAGTTTACGTTGTTTGCTTGTTTTTAATCTACATACTGGCTTCTTTAAGTGATCTTCAATCCTTACTATATATTTGCCTTTCCTATTAGGATTTTCTCTTTCCCATAGGTTCTTCTTTTTTATTTAAAGACCCTTCAACATTTCTTTTAGGATATATTTATTTTTGCTAAATTATGTTAAATACTTTTTGCTTGTCTGAGAAATTCTTTATCTGTCCTTCTATTCTAGGTGATGATCTTGCTGGGTAAAATATCCTAGGTTGCATATTTTCCCTTTCAGGACTTTGAATATATCATGCCAACTTCTCCTGACCTGCAAAGTTTCTGCAGAGAAATCAGCTCATAGCGTTATGGGGGTTACCTTGTATATGACTCTTTTTTTTTTTTTCTCTCTCTTGCTGCCTTTAGAATCCTCTCTTTATCTTTAACTTTTGTCATTTTAATTATGATATGTGTTGATGTGTATCTCCTTGGGTTCATCTTATTTGGGACCCTCTGTGCTTCCTGTACCTGGATATCTGTTTCCTTCTTTAGAGTTATGAAATTTTCAGCCATAATTTCTTCAAGTACATTTTTGATCCCCTTATCTCTCTCTTCTCCTTCTGGAACCCTTATTATGCATTTGTTAGCATATTTTGTATTCTTTCAGAGATCTCGTATGTTGCTTTCCTTTTTTTTTTTTTTTTTCTGTTATTCTGACTGGGTGATTTCCATTATTCTATCTTCCAGATCACCTATGCGTTCTTCTATGTCACTTATCTGGCTATTCATTGTTTCTACAGTATTTTTTATCTCAAAAATTGAATTATCTATTTTTGATTGGGTTATCTTTATAGTTTCTAGATCCTTGTTAAAATCATGTGTTTATATCAGTACTCTTTCTGAATTCAGTTAGCATATTTATTACGAAATTTTTGAACTCAGTGTCTCATAGACTATCTCTGTTTCATTTATTTTTTCAAGGGTTTTCACTTGCTCTTTCAATTGGGAGTAGTTCCTTTGCCTTTTCATTTTACTTAACTTTCTCTTTGTCTATGAATCTAGGTACGACAGTTATATTTTATGGTCTTGAAGTGGCTTTTTTATGTGGGACCATCCCTATATAGACTGTGTGTTCAATGTGTTTGGTGTGAGGGCTGGATGTGATGTGGAATACTAGCCACAAGTTCCCTCAGGGTGTGCTGGTCACTATCACCGTGATAGAGGCTGTGGTTGGTGTTAGAGGAGCTAAAACCTGCTCTAAATATGAAGTGGGACTTCCTTTCTGCTCTGTGGCTGTCACTGCCCTGTCAGGGGTGGGGTCTTCTCCCCAGCTGCTGGAGCATAAGCCATGAGGTTTGGGTTCAAGCAGGCTCTGTTCACTTCAGGTGTGTGATAGTCCCTCTTCCCACACTGGGGTTCCTGCCTCGAAGGAGGGGAGGGTTGAGGCAAGTGAGACTTGTGTGCCCATAGAGGTTCAACACCCACCTGTGCAGCCACCCTCAGTTCCACCCAGACACAGCTGAAGGTACCGTACCCTCCTCTGCTGTGGTTATCCCAGATCTATTGCAAGGTTGTTGTATGGAGTGGGCATGGCCAGAGCATTTGCCCACTGGGACTGGGAGTCAGGGCTTGTGGTTGCAGGAATTGAAGCAGCTGTGCTGCTGTCAGAGATCTGGGCTGCTTCTGCGGCACTGCCTGAACAAGTGACAATAATGTCCACCACTGCCCCACCTGGAGCACATCCCAGGCCCCCAGGGCCACTCCTGTGTCCCTATATTGAGTCTTCTCCCAGGACCTGCTAGGACTAGATCCGATTCCAAGCTGTGGTGTGGAGTGGACGGGTTGAAGAGTTTACATAACTGGGGGTGGGAGTCGAAGCATGTTGTTCCTGGGGGCTTGAGCAGCTGCATTGCTGCCAGAGTTCTGGGCTGCCTATGTTTGCATAAGCACCAACAATAGCCACCACTGCTACACCTCGATCACTTCC
Source organism: Physeter macrocephalus (assembly GCF_002837175.3). Lineage (NCBI taxonomy): Eukaryota > Metazoa > Chordata > Mammalia > Artiodactyla > Physeteridae > Physeter > Physeter macrocephalus. Next base: position 67,474,383 of record NC_041221.1, read on the forward strand.
TGGACCCTCTGGCCATCTCTGCATTGCTAGATTCTTTTCCCAGGACTTGGCTGCTCTAGATCCCGGACCAAGCCATGGTATGGAGTAAACAGGGATAGGCTGGCTGTTCACCCAGCTCAGACTGGGGAGTGTGGCTAGGCAGCAGCCACTAGTGCAGAGTTCTCGCCTTTCTGTTTGTTGGCAAGCCAGCACCTGCACACTCCTCATGAGTGGAGTCTAGGCTTCTCCAGCCCTACTATGTGTCCCAGCGGTTCTCCCAGCAAGCAAGAGGGCTTGTCGCTTCCACATAGGACCCCAGGGCTGGGATGCCTGCTCTCTGGCTCATTCCCCAGGGCGAGTCCAGTGGATTTTTGCATCTATATTCATCAAAGATATTGACCTGTAATTTTCTTTTTTTTATAGTATCTTTGTCTAGTTTTGGTATCAAGGTAATGATGGCCTCAAAGAATGATTTTGGGAGTGTTACCTCTTCAATTTTTTGGAATAGTTTGAGAAGTATTGATATAAATTCTTCTTTATATGTTTGATAGAATTCCCTAGTGAAGCCAACTGGTCCTGGACTTTTGTTTGCAGGGAGTTTTATTATTATTATTATTACAGATTCTATTTCACTTCTAGTGATTTGTCTTTCAAAACTGTCTGTTTCTTCTAGACTTAATCTTAGCATGCCAAATGTTTCTAGAAATTGACCATTTCTTCTAGATTGTCCCATTTGTTGGCATATAACTGTTCATAGTATTCTCATGATTTTTTGTATCTCTGTGGTATTGGTTATTTCTCTCCTCTTTCATTTCTTATTTTGTTTATTTGGGTTCTCTCTCTTTTCTTCTTGGTGAGCCTGGCTAAAGTTTTATCAATTTTGCTTATCTTTTCAAAGAAACAGTTTGGTTTCATTTATCTTTTCTATTGATTTTTAAACTGTATTTTATTTATTTCCTTTCTGATCTTTATTATTTCCTTCCTTCTGCTGACTTTGGGCTTTGTTTTTCTTTTTTCTAATGGTTTTAGGTGGTCGGTTAGGTTGTTCATTTGAGATTTTTCTTGTGCCTTGAGGAAGAGCTGCATTGCTATAAACTTCCCTCTTAGAACTGCTTTTGCTGCCTCTCATAGATTTTGCAAAGTTGTATTTCTATTTTCATTTGTCTGGAGGTAGTTTTTGATTTCCTCTTTGATTTCATCATTGACACTTTGGTTTTTTAGTAGCATGTTGTTTAGTTTCAACATATTTGTGTTTTTTTTCCCATTTTTCTTTCTGTGGTTGATTTCTAATTTCAGACTGTTGTGGTCTAAAAAAATGCTTGATATAATTTCTGTCCTCTTAAATTTGTTGAGGCTTGTTTTGCAACCTAATATATGGTCTAGCCTAGAGAACATTCCATGTGCACTTGAGAGGAACATGCATCCTGCTTTTATTCGATGTAGTGTCCTGTAGATATCAATTAAGTCCAACTGGACTATTGTGTCATTTAAGACCTCTTTTGCCTTATTGAGTTTCTCTATAGATGATTTTCCCATTAATGTCAGTGGGGTTTAAAGTCTCCTACTATTATTGTATTATTGTCAATTTCTCTCCTTATGTCCATTAGAATTTGCTCTATATGTTTAGGTGCTCCTGCATTGGGTGCATATATGTTAAAGAGTGTAATATATTCTTACACTGATCCCATTATTATTACATAATACTCTTCATTGTCTTTTGTTGTAGCCTTTGTTTTAAAGTCTATTTTGTCTGATATGAGTATTGCTACCCCTGCTTTCTAGTCATTTCGGTTTGCATGAAATATCTTTTTCCATCCCCTTACTTTCAGTCTGTGTGTATGTTTAACCCTGAAGTGAGTCTCTTGTAGGCAGCATATTGTAGGTCCTTGTTTTTTTGTTTGTTTGTTTGTTTGTTTTGGTTTTTATCCAATCAGCCATGCTATGTCTTGATCAGAGCATTTAGTCCATTGCCATTTAATTATTGATAATTATGTAATAATTGCCATTTTATTACTTGTTTTCTGTTTTTTCAATACTTCTTTCTTCATTTCTTCTTCTGTTTATTTTTCCCATTGTGGTGTGATGATTTTCATTAGTATTGATAGTATGCTTATGTTTCTTTCTTTTGGTTTTTTGTGTATCTATTGTATGTTTTTGATTTGTGGTTACCATGGAGTTTGTATATTTTTGTCTCATAACTATATCTACTTCATTTAAACTGATAATCTTTCAAGTTCAAAAACATTCTAAAAGATTTACATGTTTTTACTCCCCTCTGCTACATTTTGCATTTTTGATGTCATACCTTACATCTTCATGCTTATTCTTTTACTATTTATTGTAGTTATAGTTGAGTTTACGTTGTTTGCTTGTTTTTAATCTACATACTGGCTTCTTTAAGTGATCTTCAATCCTTACTATATATTTGCCTTTCCTATTAGGATTTTCTCTTTCCCATAGGTTCTTCTTTTTTATTTAAAGACCCTTCAACATTTCTTTTAGGATATATTTATTTTTGCTAAATTATGTTAAATACTTTTTGCTTGTCTGAGAAATTCTTTATCTGTCCTTCTATTCTAGGTGATGATCTTGCTGGGTAAAATATCCTAGGTTGCATATTTTCCCTTTCAGGACTTTGAATATATCATGCCAACTTCTCCTGACCTGCAAAGTTTCTGCAGAGAAATCAGCTCATAGCGTTATGGGGGTTACCTTGTATATGACTCTTTTTTTTTTTTCTCTCTCTCTTGCTGCCTTTAGAATCCTCTCTTTATCTTTAACTTTTGTCATTTTAATTATGATATGTGTTGATGTGTATCTCCTTGGGTTCATCTTATTTGGGACCCTCTGTGCTTCCTGTACCTGGATATCTGTTTCCTTCTTTAGAGTTATGAAATTTTCAGCCATAATTTCTTCAAGTACATTTTTGATCCCCTTATCTCTCTCTTCTCCTTCTGGAACCCTTATTATGCATTTGTTAGCATATTTTGTATTCTTTCAGAGATCTCGTATGTTGCTTTCCTTTTTTTTTTTTTTTTTCTGTTATTCTGACTGGGTGATTTCCATTATTCTATCTTCCAGATCACCTATGCGTTCTTCTATGTCACTTATCTGGCTATTCATTGTTTCTACAGTATTTTTTATCTCAAAAATTGAATTATCTATTTTTGATTGGGTTATCTTTATAGTTTCTAGATCCTTGTTAAAATCATGTGTTTATATCAGTACTCTTTCTGAATTCAGTTAGCATATTTATTACGAAATTTTTGAACTCAGTGTCTCATAGACTATCTCTGTTTCATTTATTTTTTCAAGGGTTTTCACTTGCTCTTTCAATTGGGAGTAGTTCCTTTGCCTTTTCATTTTACTTAACTTTCTCTTTGTCTATGAATCTAGGTACGACAGTTATATTTTATGGTCTTGAAGTGGCTTTTTTATGTGGGACCATCCCTATATAGACTGTGTGTTCAATGTGTTTGGTGTGAGGGCTGGATGTGATGTGGAATACTAGCCACAAGTTCCCTCAGGGTGTGCTGGTCACTATCACCGTGATAGAGGCTGTGGTTGGTGTTAGAGGAGCTAAAACCTGCTCTAAATATGAAGTGGGACTTCCTTTCTGCTCTGTGGCTGTCACTGCCCTGTCAGGGGTGGGGTCTTCTCCCCAGCTGCTGGAGCATAAGCCATGAGGTTTGGGTTCAAGCAGGCTCTGTTCACTTCAGGTGTGTGATAGTCCCTCTTCCCACACTGGGGTTCCTGCCTCGAAGGAGGGGAGGGTTGAGGCAAGTGAGACTTGTGTGCCCATAGAGGTTCAACACCCACCTGTGCAGCCACCCTCAGTTCCACCCAGACACAGCTGAAGGTACCGTACCCTCCTCTGCTGTGGTTATCCCAGATCTATTGCAAGGTTGTTGTATGGAGTGGGCATGGCCAGAGCATTTGCCCACTGGGACTGGGAGTCAGGGCTTGTGGTTGCAGGAATTGAAGCAGCTGTGCTGCTGTCAGAGATCTGGGCTGCTTCTGCGGCACTGCCTGAACAAGTGACAATAATGTCCACCACTGCCCCACCTGGAGCACATCCCAGGCCCCCAGGGCCACTCCTGTGTCCCTATATTGAGTCTTCTCCCAGGACCTGCTAGGACTAGATCCGATTCCAAGCTGTGGTGTGGAGTGGACGGGTTGAAGAGTTTACATAACTGGGGGTGGGAGTCGAAGCATGTTGTTCCTGGGGGCTTGAGCAGCTGCATTGCTGCCAGAGTTCTGGGCTGCCTATGTTTGCATAAGCACCAACAATAGCCACCACTGCTACACCTCGATCACTTCCTGGACCCTCTGGCCATCTCTGCATTGCTAGATTCTTTTCCCAGGACTTGGCTGCTCTAGATCCCGGACCAAGCCATGGTATGGAGTAAACAGGGATAGGCTGGCTGTTCACCCAGCTCAGACTGGGGAGTGTGGCTAGGCAGCAGCCACTAGTGCAGAGTTCTCGCCTTTCTGTTTGTTGGCAAGCCAGCACCTGCACACTCCTCATGAGTGGAGTCTAGGCTTCTCCAGCCCTACTATGTGTCCCAGCGGTTCTCCCAGCAAGCAAGAGGGCTTGTCGCTTCCACATAGGACCCCAGGGCTGGGATGCCTGCTCTCTGGCTCATTCCCCAGGGCGAGTCCACCTGTGTGGTCTTTCTTTTCCTCTTAGACCCCTTCAGTGGTACATGTCCCTATCCAATGCTTTTTTTCCAGTCCTACCCAATTACATGAGAATCTTTCTTGAAGCCTTGGTTGTATAGGAGTTCTGCCAGTTTTCAGTTAGTTTTCCATGAGAACTGTTCCATATATACATGTATTTTTGATGTATTTGTGGGGGGAGGTGAACTTCACGCTCTCTTACTCCACCATCTTAATCCCCCAATACCTGTATATTTTAGTGTGCTAAGTTGGTCTGCACTTCTCATTATATTTATGGTAGTCCCAGCATCTGATACAGGGCTTTATTCAGTGTGTTCTTGGTAAGTGTCTATGGGCCTAGTCATGGTATGTTCCAGTGGGAAAAGAACAAAGTCACAGCTGGGTTCTAGTTCGTCTCCAACATAAGTTATCATTGTGTGAACAGATTTGACCTCTCCTTGCTCTTATTAATCTGTAAAATGAAAACGATAATAACTCCCCTTTTATGTCACATAATTTCTGAGAATAATCCATGTATTCATGGACCACACAAATTTGAGACTAAAATAGGAAACCTAAAATGTTAGCAGAACTATTTTCTCATAGAATTCAGAAAATCCAGCCCCATTCAAATTACTTTTAGTTTGGAAAATTCCAGAGGGATGATTGGCATATACTGTACTGTTTCCTTCTTTACTGTTCCCAAATGTGATGTATCAGGATTACATTATTATACTCCAGTGGGAACACCACTAGCCATTATAAAGGAATGTTTTGTAATGCGTCCTAGGACTCAGCCGTGGGGCTGCGGCAAAGAGAAATCTGACTAGCAAATGCCATCCTGCTTTCAAAACCACTTCTCTCCTTTAACAACAACCCCTTGTCCTGCAATCAAGCTGCTGTATATTAACCCCTCTTACTTTTGGAAGAACTTTTAAATAAGCTCTTTACTCCTCCATGTAAATAGAAACCAGCTGGCCTGCCTCATGGGTGCTCCAAGCAAGTCTAGACTCTCTCAATCCCCAGATTAGTTTAGGCTTTGCTGATTTCATTGTTGCCAATTCCAGCTGATCAGGCGTAGTGAACTGGAATAACCTCAAGGAGAATACAGGATCAGGAGAAAGAGTGCCTTAATCACTTAATATTATCTGCCAAAGGCACAAGAGGAAGGGAATAATAACAAGAAACCTCTGTGTTACTAAAGCTAAGCATGATCCATGGGGAAAAGGTGCAGAAAGATTCCTAGCCTGCTAGTTAAGGCAACTGAAGATGATAAGGTGAGAGAACTGCCAAGACCATTTATATAGCAGCTAGGATCATGGTTTTGGGATAAGAAGACCAAAATAGAAAACACTATGTTATCTATGAAAATACTAAAATTATTTATAGATAAATTACTTTTCTTAATTACACAATTATATGCTTATTATAAAAATCTGGAATGGAAAAATATAAAGAAAATTATAACTACCTATTACCCATCATCCCATCCATTGTCAATATTTACATGCGTTTTTCCAGTCTTTTTCTATGCATATACAGAGTGTTACTTAAGGTACATGTGTTAAACTTAAGCCACAAACAACCTAAGGAATTGTTAACATTTGAAATACTTAGGAATCCACTCTCAGAAATGGAACTATGACAGGGTCTTCAAATATCAATATCTGAATCTTCACTAGAAATTCATATATTATTACAAAGAAATTTGGAAGTAAATTTTCACTGGTGAAATTAGTACTATTCAAGATATGTTTTGGCTACTAAAATTATACAGGCACCTCTGTCCTTGCGTGAATGAAGTCTAAAATTCTGGTGACCCCAGAAGGCTACCGCTTTTAAAGTAACACCCATGGTCTCAAGCTCTGATTCATCCTGATTCTGTTTCCTAATCCAACTGGGCTAGCTGATGCTGCTGACAGAATATTGTATTTTCACAAAATGAATGATTCATGTAAGGTCCTTGTCAAGGTTTCTAAAAGGACAAGAAGCAGAGGCTTCAGAGGGTTTATAGGAAGAGGGTGTTTCAATGTTTTGTGCCTGATGCTAAAGTAAAAATCTATTTTGTCGGAGAAACTGATTTTCATTCTAATGGTTCATGTGCAGTGTTGTAGTGAAGGACACATGGTTCCAGATCTCTCTAACTGTCAGAGGCTTCCATTTTACCAGAGTAACCTGACAATTGTGGATAGTCAGTTGGACAAATCAATTTACAAGTCAAATACTGCACAAGACTACTGGAGAATAAAATGTAATATGGAATTTATCTGTTTCTCTTTAAAATTGTTTATCAAGTGACAAAGTTGGTTAAATAGGAATCCTATTTACAATATTTAGAGATACTTACCTGCTTTGCTATAGCTACTTCCAAAGCAATGTCTCAGGTATTCTAGAGATTTATAATTCTCAAGTGCCAGTACTTCTAAGATTTTAATCATTATAATTAAAAATGTACACCAACATAAGAAAGGTCTTTTTTTCCCCCCTTTCTCTGCTTGCTTCGTGATCTCAAGCAAAATTGGACACCCTCCTAAGCCTCAGTTTTCTCATGGTTGAAATGAGGAATCAAACTAAAAGATTTCTATGTCTCATACCAGTTCTAGTCATTTATAAATCTATTCATTCCAGAACGATTTGTTGAAGACCCACCCACATGAGCTACTACACTCGGCAAGAGGTGAAGCAGGGTGGTAGGAATATAAGACTAAAGACAAACAGATAAAATGACAAAGATTCTGACTTCCAGAAGTCTATGATGTAGTGTATGAAGTGTCATGAAAGAGATAAAACCCACATTGGGAAAACTAAGAGGTGGATTGTATTATTTTCAATTTCTCCCTTTATGTCTGTGAGTATTTGCTTTACATATTTAAGCGCTCCTGTATTGGGTGCGTATATGTTAACAAGTGTAATATCTTCTCCTTGTATTCTATTGTTATAGCCTTTGTTTTAAAGTCTGTTTTGTCTGATATGGGTATTGCTACCCCTGCTTTCTTGTCATTTCTGTTTGCATGAAATATCTTTTTTTCATCCTCTCACTTTCAGTCTGTGTGTGTCTTTAGCCCTGAAGTGAGTCTCTTTCAGGCAGCATATTGAAGGGTCTTGTTTTGTTTTGTTTTTATCCAATCAGCCACCCTATGTCTATTGATCAGGGAATTTAGTCCATTGACATTTAAAGTAATTATTGATAGATATGTACCTATTGCCATTGTATTACTTGTTTCCTGGTTGTTTCTGTAGTTCTTCTCTGTTCATTTCTTCTTTTTATTTATTCCCTGTGGTTTGATGACTTTCTTTAGTAGTATGCTTGTGTTCCTTTCTTTTTGGTTTTTGTGTATTTATTGTAGGATTTTTATTTGCAGTTACCATGGGGTTGATATATGTTGACCCATAATTTTACCTACTTGTTTTAGTAGATTGATCCATTCTAATGGAGGCTTTCAAAGATTTTATGAAGGCAAGGACAGTTAGGTTGAAGAATCTTCAAGAAAAGTTGGGATTTTCACAGACACAAATGGAAATAGGAAAAAATGTTTATTAAACACATGCAGCCCATAGGTGAGTGCATAGAACAAAGTAATATATTTCCTTCCCATTCAGCCCCTGGCCTTTTCTTGAAAATTCATGTAACTATTTTTATATATGAGTATGGTTACAGATTTATTCATGGAACTTTTGCAAAATTTACTAAAGCCAATTGTGAAAGTCTTACTACTAAGAAAAAGAAAGAGCAGAGGTAATCATGGCCTTAGACATCTTTATATAAGTTAATTATTGTATGTATTTTTCCTCTTGAGATAGTCACAGGTGAGACCTGGAACTGTCCATATTTCTTGGCAGACAATAACTTGAGCAAAAGGGAGGAAGGGAGAGAAAATGTTGCAAGAATTTTGTGTAAAGAAAAGCATATGCTGCTTAAAAAGGAAAAACTAAAAAAATACTTTTCTTTTTTCTGGTTTACAAGAATGACCCTGTGGAATATCAAAATTCACTGCATTATATTATGGGTAGAAAATGTAGAGTGCCATGGGCTATCTCTGTATGTGTGACAGTGAAACCAAGCAGATTCATTTTAAATAAACTCTTGTTAGAGCATTCCCTACACACACACACACACACACACACACACACACACACACACGAGATCTATATGTATGTGTCCTATTTTAAGCACTTTAAATGTATTAACTAAGTTAATCCTCCTACAACTCTATAAGGTAGTGATTATTATCACCCCCCTTTTATTGATGAGGAAATTAAAGCACCATAAGGTTAAACAATTTTCCCAAAGTTGCTACTAATAAATGGGAGACCCAGGTTTCAAATCCATGGCTGTCTGGTTCTAGAATATGCTCTCAATCTCCCTACACGTGACTGCCTCTTTATATTTCCCTAATTAACAGAAACAGATGCAGAGTTCTATACCTGTTCTACCACAAGTATAAAAACAGCATCAAGCAAACCAAAGGATGAGATGTCCTCATAATAGTTTCTTCTCCTGAGATTCAGTAGTCCTGGTGCAAATAATCAAAAAATGTATTTAATATTCCATGAGACTTCAATAAAAATCTGGGTGGCAAGCTGCAGATATGAATCTGGTAAAACCTGAATCTTATAGGAGCCATCTAAATATTTCTAAACCTGAAAATGTTAATACTAGTAAAAGGATTGAGACAAATAAGATAGTAATTTAAACACACCCCAGGGAAACTAAATTAAGAAAAATGAAAGCTGGCATCTAGAAAAATTATACATGGTGTTAATTTTAAAAGTCTGAGATGATTAAATATAGTTTTCAGAAACTAAATCTTTACTGAAAAAAGGAAATAACAGGATTTTGGTAGTCAGAAAATAATAAAAATAACAAGAGTGTTATGGTTATGAAATCTTCCAAGAATTTAATAGTTGAAGTAAAACTGATAAAGAAGACCTAGTATATAAGAAACTGTCAGAATGAATAAAATTTTCTGACTAGCATTATAAAATCAGAAGAGTTGGTGAGGATGTTTATTGATTCTTTCAAATCATACATAAAAAAACACAAAGATTTATAATCTCGATAACTCAAATACTTAGAGAAAAAAGATTGAAATTTTGTGGTAGTATTAGATAATAAAAACATAATTATAGTTCTAAGACTTTCCATGTAAAAATTATTTCCTGTGGTAAATAAAAAGCAATTCTAGAGCTGGTGCTCCACAGCAAGAGAAGCCACCTCAATGAGAAGCCCCACACACTGCAACGGAGAGTAGCCCCCTTTTGCTGCAACGCACAGCAACAAAGACCCAATGCAGCCAAAAATAAATAAAATTGAAAAAAAAAAAAGCAATGCTAGTACAAACAACATTCTCAAGGTATACTATTTCTATTTCTACTACTAAAAACATCCTCATAATAGTTGGGAAAAGGTGATTTTGACAACAATGACTATGTATGTAATTATAAGCACAGTGCTCCCAAAAGAAGTTGTATCAAGACTTCTGGGCAACTGATTGATAATATCATTATACAATTATCATTTAATCTGAAATTAAAGGATAAACTATAGTAGCAATGAAAGCTAGTATTGAAAAATATATATTAAGGTAGGGAAAAATCACCTATATTACATACTAAAATGGGAAGACAGTAGTATGCCTAAATAAAGTGGATATTGGACAGACTTTTAAGGTATAGTGAGGCTGATGTTTAAATACAATGGTAGCAGATGAGATTGGTGTTTTGTAACCCTAAAGCAAATCTCTAATTTCTCTGCCACAATTCATGTGTTTTCAGCTAGTTACTTAAAACTCCAAACCTCATTTTAATCATCTATAAAAAGGAAATAATACCATGCAGAAAAACATTACAGGAAGATATTGAGGGCTTCCCACATGTGTACTTGGCACATAGTAATGCTAAATAAATACTAGTTCTCTTCCTCTCATTCTGTTCAAAATTCTCTCCTCTGGAAAATAAAATTTATAAAATTATAGACTTCAAGGAACTTGTGATATTGTTACAAGGACGATTCTTATACTCAGGAATCAGTTCAAAAATATTAGCAACATATGTGCAAAAATGAGAAATAGAAACATTTAGGGTTCAAAAAGGAAAAATCAAGGAAGGCATAAATTCTGGTTGCCCGTAAGGCTTCAAGGAGGAACTAGGACCTAAGGAGGATCCTGATGCACAGGTAGGATAGATAAGTGGATGGGCAGGAGAAGCCTTTTCCAAACCAGTTGGAGCAACAGGGTCTGGGCATTGGCCCTGCATCTTCATGGAACAGGGAGATGACCAGTCCAGCCAACACAAAGCTTAACCTGAGGGAGCGGCAGTACCAAACACCATCTCCTTGTCAGTTACTTTGCTTCAGAGGACTGTCACCACATCTCAGCCACAAAATACCCCTTCCCACACTTGCTAGCTGGAGTCCTCCCACTCTCCAAAACAAGCTTCCTGCCCTGACGAAATGTATGAACAAAAGCACCAAAATCAATTGTTCTGAATCGAGAGGTTGGGATATACTAGAATCCCTGTGGGAGAAGAAAGCATGCAGGAAGGGCCAAGTATAGGTGATTCTGATGCCCTGCACCCTATCTGAGAATATCAGGCTTAAATTAATACTAAAGAAATCCATGAGACAAACTAGCACATCAATAGAAATCAGACACATGAATAGATCCAGACAGTAGAACATACAGAAGAGCTGCATTAAATAATTTGTGGTTATCATAAGGAGCTGAAGAAAATCTCAGACCAAAGGCATCCATGTATGACATGAAGTCATTGATCCGTAAGCCCAAAATACTGAAAACTTATTCAGGATTTTTCTGCAGAATGTGACCTATAGGGCTGAAATTACCAAGTTTCTCTTTCCAAGTGAAAAAGGGATGCATTCAATCTGTTCACATTCTAAAATGGGATTATAAATGGCAACAGACCTCTCAAAATCATGGCTTCAGTTACACAAAGATTAGTCTTATGTACAATGTGGAAATGTCAGTTGGTTCTGGATCAGAGATTCAGCAACAGCCACGCATAGTTATCAGATGAGGAATGTCAGAATGCTGATCACGACGGGTAAGTGTTTATGAAATGAGAGGTCCCTCCCCTTGCAGGCAATTGTACACAGTGTGCAAAAGTGAAGAGCAATGTTATATATAGCTCTGGTACACTAATATGCATACCAAGTGTAATGTTTCTATCCTAAAATGAATGCAAATTGCCCTGAATACTTTTTAGACTAAAAATAGATGTAAAAAATATGGTAACGGATGTGGTTTCTTTCATTCGTAAACATATTTCTGCTGACCCAGCATTAAGTGGGCACACACACTTGAGAGCAGTCCACCCAGTGCTGGGCGGTGATGGATTTGAAGGCTGTCTGTGACCAATAGCACACATTTTTAATTTGGCCAAGGAACAGGGCAGAACAAATCAACCTGAGCAGAAATGGAGCATAGGCCTTTGTCCTCATCAGAGGTTGTATTGTGTACTTAAGGGTCACAGTGAGACTCTACCAACTCCTTCACAACTCTGACCTCACCTCCATCCCATTGCCACCCCAAAGGCTTGGAAATAAGGGAAATAACATTACCCTTTGAGCATTCAGCTCTAATACTAACACACACTAACACTAACAGCCCTGTGTCTGGAGATGCCAAGTTACTTTTGAGGTAGAATGGCCTTTGGGTCTGCAGGATTTATGGGCTGGAATCAAAATTTACTGACTTAGGAATGTTATCAGCCTTCCAAACAAGAGATTTTTAGTTTTCTAGACCAGCTTCCCCATAGCTTCCCCCATGCACTCAGTCTATGGAAGAAGACCAGTCCTAGGCTTTTAGTATTACAGAAAAGGGAGCATGGGAAGAGATAATCAGCCTGGAAGGCCAGGAAAAAAGAGGGAAAGATTGTTGCTTGCTGGATGAATGCCAAGGTTCCCAGGCTCCCTTTCTTGTGGAGAATCTGGATAATGGATTCAAATATTGGAAGACATTTCTTCAAGAAATTAAGTACAGGTATGAGGATAGGGCAAAAAGTCAGATAGAAGAAAGAGGGTTTCTTTTGAGAGCCTCTGGATGAGTTTGGAAGGAAAGAGAGGTTTGGAGAAGTGTTTTATGAGTTTTGGTTTGGGTCTCATTTACTGTTCTGTGGGAGATGAAGTAAAAGAAGGGAACTCATTTTTAAATCACTTCTAGTAACTGAAGATTTCTTTAGAGGTGACTATATGTGTAGGATGAGCCAATTGAGGCCACAGGCTGTTTCATTCTGAGCACAATTGAGGCTGTGTGATCCAGTGTACATTTACAGTGGAAGGGAGCATACTTATGTTTTAGAATTCCTGGAAGGAACCCAAATACATCCTAACGGGACTGCTTAGATAAGAGAGTCATCTATATATATGATCATATATATATATATATATATACACACACACACATACACATTTTATATTGTGTATGTGTGTGTATGTATGTTTGTTTATTTATTATAAGGAATTGGCTCATGTGGTTATGGAGGCTCTACGCTAAGAAGTCCCAAGATCTGCAGTCAGCAAGCTGGAGACACAAGAGAGCTAATGGTATAACTCCCAGTCTGAATCCAAAGTCCTGAGAGCCAATGGTATAAGTTTCAGTTCAGTGCAAGTTCAAAGACATGAAAAGATGTTCTCTCAGCCTGAAAACAGTCACACAGTGAATTCTCTTACTCTGCCTTTTTGCTCTATTCAAGCCTTGAGGGCATTGGGTGAGGTTCTTCCTCACTGGAGACAGCAATCTGCTCTACTCAGATTGCTGTCTATAGATTCCACTGTTAATCTCCTCTAAAAACATCCTCACAAAATAGATAGCTAGTGGGAAGCAACCACATAGCACAGGGATATCAGCTGGGTGCTTTGTGACCACCTAGAGGGGTAGGCTAGGGAGGGTGGGAGGCAGAAGCAAGAGGGAGGAGATATGGGTATATATGTATATGTATAGCTGATTCACTTTGTTATTAAGCAGAAACTAACACACCATTGTAAAGCAATTATACTCCAATAAAGATGTTAAAAAAAAAATCCTCTCAGACACACCCAGAATAACCTGTAACCTATACTTCAGCATCCCATGGCCCAGTTAAGTTGACAAAAGGAATTAACCCTTACAGTTGCTATCTTAGCAAGTAAAATTTTGCACTAGTTATAAATAATTATATTTCTGGTGGAAAATTAAAACATTGGGCTTCTGCTTTATATATGAATTGCTGTTAACTTGATTAATGTAAAACAATACCTGAAAAGTAAATTTGTTTTCAGTGTGCTGATAATTATAGAAACTGAGTCTCTAAGACTTGTGTTTAGCTATTAGTGCATTCATGAGGATAATGTATGTTGCCTAAAGATAGCCGGCTGACTTTCTCTAGGGAGTCTGACTTCCCTGTTGCACATTTTCTTCATTAACACACACGCTAGCTTAAAAGACACTATTCAAAATGAAGCAAAGGATTAAGCAACTATCCAGTAAATTTCAAACAAAGGAGATAGTCACTCTGAATATTTTAAGTGCTATAACCAAAAAGCAGTTAACTCTTTGTGTAGAAAAAAATGAAATTCAATGTAACAAAAAGAATGCCACAAATACTTTGGATCTTGTAAACAAAATGGCTCATCTATATTATCCTAAAAGAACAATACATCCTGTTAAAATTATATCATATTTTTGTCAGGGGAAAAGTGGATAAATTATGAAATATTTGGTGCCTTGGATTAAATTTTAATATTTTTTGGTGTTGAGCTTTGACACATACTTTTTCATCTTTAAGACAAGAGACCTTCAAATTTGATGGTCAGATATAAATTATTACATACTGGATTCAGAATAATTAGAAAAGCTACTGAACTTCAATTCTCTCAGGATGAAAATACGTGGATACTGCAACCATCTTGTCATCTCTTTTTGGATTCCCTTAGTTCCATCACTAGGAGTTAGAAAGCTTCCTTTTTATTTCTTATAGAGTTATATATTCATCAACCTGTCCTAGAAACAGAACCACACTGACTCTGTAAACCTCCTTTTTTTCTCACAAACTTGCTCTTGGGTTATGAATTCCATCCTCTCCATGTTATCCTATCTGGTCTGTGACCTAACCTTTATTCTCTGATGGCCTTGTATATCTATTATGAACTGCAGAAACCTAGGTTTTTCACTGAAGAGAGTTATTGGAAGAACTTGAGATGTCTCTGGAGCCCAGGATTATACATGAACATAAAGACCAGCTTACCACTTGGAGAACACTAAAGGGTAGAGGTTGGCCGGTTTGGCTTCTCAGTGGAAAAACAAAGACAGAGGGAAACAGTAGGAAATCTTGAACTGTGGTTATGATTTGGTATAGCAAGAATGTATGGTATATATATGCAATGGAACATTACTCAGCCATAAAAAAGAATGAAATAATGCCGTTTGTAGCAACATGGATGGACCTAGAGATTGTCATACTGAGTGAAGTGAGTCAGATAGAGAAGGACAAATATTGTATGATATCACTTATACATGGAATATAAAAAAATGGTACAGATGAACTTATTTACAAAACAGAAATAGAGTTACAGATGTAGAAAACAATCTTATGTTTACCAAGGGGAAAGGAGCGGAGGGATAAATTTGAGATTGGGATTGATATATACACACTACTATATATAAAATAGATAATTAATAAGGACCTACTGTATAGCACAGGGAACTGTACTCAATACTATGTAATGACCTATATTTGAAAAGAGTCTAAAAAAGTGGATATATGTATATGTATACCTGATTCATTGTGCTATACAGCAGAAAGTAACACAACACTGTAAATCAACTATACTCTAATAAAAAAAAGATTTTGTATGAGTTTTCTGTGGCCCAATTAGAGGCCATAGAGAGTAGCTAGGCTCAAGCTATCTTGAAATTACTCTGCCCTAGAGGGCAGCTAACCGGGGCAAGAGAGCCATAGTGTGAGAGGTTATGGAATGCATCACCAAGGGCAATCAGAGGGTTTGTTGTAAGAGTTCCAAACTGTTTATACCAAGGAACTATAGCATTTTGCAGAATAGCCAAGAATCCATGTTTGTATCCAATTGAAGAGCCAGACTTTGGATGCCTGTCACACAGGCAGATTATAATAGCACTGGTGACATAAGAGAGTTACTCTTGTCCCTCTAGTGCACTTTCCCCCTTCCCAGCCCTAAAGGAGCCAGAAGAAGCAGGGAAGGAATATGAGGAAGTGTGAATAAACAAACCATACTCCCTGGGTGTGAACTTAAAGTTTTCATTTGGAATGCACAGGACCTCTTAATGCCTGAAAATGAACTGTAATTATGGAGACCATGCTCATAACAGAAAATGTCAAAAAAG
The DNA here is from genome assembly GCF_002837175.3 of Physeter macrocephalus. Lineage (NCBI taxonomy): Eukaryota > Metazoa > Chordata > Mammalia > Artiodactyla > Physeteridae > Physeter > Physeter macrocephalus. Next base: position 67,490,378 of record NC_041221.1, read on the forward strand.
CTAAGGCGTCTTTCCAAGACACCACAAAGGGAAGAGAAAGCAGATTCAACAGAATACATTTGAAGGCAGTAGCTGTTTAAAAATAAAGCCATTTTCTGTTTGAACCCCATCTATTTCAGATTATTCCATTAAAAAATGAATCTATACACACACACATTCACACACATAGAACATGGAATTTTTTTTTTCATTTAACATAATGTAATGAATGTTTCTCAAGACATTAAATACTCTTCTACATCCTTTTTCTGGCTTTATAATATTCCTTTTTATAAGTGTACTATAATACATTTAACTGATTCCCTATTATTAGACATTTAGATTTTTTCCTTAATTTAGATGTTATAACCAATGCTGTAATTAATAACTTTATATATATAAAGCTTTGCCCATAACCATAATTAATTTGGGGGGATAAATCTCTAGAAGTAGAATTACTAGACCAATAATTATACACATGTTTAAAGCTTTGGATATATATTGCCAAATTTCAAAATGGATAATCTATTAATGAATGCATCTTTAATATTCATATCGATAACTCCTCAAAATCTTCCAGGGTTTACATGAATTTTTATTTGCCAAAATTAAAAGTTAAAAATGGAATATTCTAGGTACGAAAAAATTATGTTGTACATCACTCAGTTAATAGAAGATATTCAATACTAAATTAAAACTCAAACTTTTAATAAATGGTTAAAAAATGCAAATCAAACTACAGTCTACCATCACCTTCACAATCAAAACCCACCACATATTCATTTAACTTCTAGGCTGTCAGGTAAAAATTTTTTAATGACAACTACACTAGGTATCTATTTCAAATGTCCTCCCCAAGAAGCCTGTAGGAAAAGGTCTTTCTTCCATGAGTAGGGGCTTTCGGGATAATAGTTAGATTCCATGAATACTTGGGTTAAAAATCAGAGCTATATCCAAATAATCAAACTTATAAGACTTCCGTACTGTCATCCTGTGCTTTCTGGGGAAAGAAAAAACAAAATTAAATGACACATGACATAGTTATACTGGCTAACTGCCAAACATATGAAGTGTTGTCTTATCTTCTGAACTTAAAACAGAAGAGTTCAATAATCATGATTACTGATCTGTGAGTGATAGTAACAAATTATTTAAATGAATATTGTTTATAAGATGTGTATAAAGCATTTGCACATATGCCATCTCATTTGAATGTCATAACACCCTTGCAAGATAGATTTTGTTATTCTCATTTTATACGTGAGGAAACTAAAGCTCAAAAAAATTAGTTGGCTCACTCATAGACATACAGCTCTGGTAAGAACATAGCCAGGAGTCAAAACTGTACCTTAATTTCAAATCCAGAATCTTTCTACCATGCCACTCTGCCTCTTGGTTTATTGGTTTATTTATTTATTTGATACTTATTGAACATCAGTATGGGCCAGGAACTACATACAGGTATAGGAGGTATAGAACTGGTGGAGATAGGTAAATTTCCTACCCGCCCACATCTTGTGAGCTTTGGAGTGGGAGTGTGGCAGGAAGGCAATAATTAACCATTAATTTGTGATATCTCCGGGAAAGCTCAGTGGTGTGAAAAATGATTCAGGGTTAGGGGAGAGAGAATGATGAGATATACAACTTAAGATTATGTTCTCAAGGAAATTTGCTGGGACAAGGTTAACTTATAAGTAGAGACTTGAGCAAAATGAGGGGTCCAGCTATGCAGACATCAGGGGCAAGAGAATTCCATGAGGAACTTGGGAACCTGCGCGTTAACATTAGCTGCTGTCCTCACAGAAAAAATCCTGTCAGCCTTGCCTTTTATTAGCTGGATAGTTAACTCTAGTTGCAGAGAAAATGCATTTTGTTTAAATAAATGAGACTCATAAGAAGAGAGGCAAAGACCAAATAGCATATCCACAGCACAGAAGCAAAAAATTGATAGCTGCTCAGATTTCTACTTCTGACTGACCTGGCTTTTCAGTAGTCATAGCTTTCTTCACAGGACAGCACTGGGAGTTATAGCTTTTTATTTCATTCTTTTAAAATAAAACCTTGCAAATTCACCGTAGAATCAGATCACATAAATTTCATTCACAATCTTATAAGTACTTTTTAACAACATTGACTAAGAATAGGAGGGAGTTCAAAATTTTATACTTGTGTTTTATTCATTTTTATTAACATGTAAAAAAAAAGGATTTTAACCATTTCCACCAGTTGTCTTAAGTCCTCAGCATCAAGTAAGGAGGGATAATATTACTCACTTGCTTCTTTAGTATGAGATATTAGAGATCTTTATAATCTAATTATTTAGAGAAATCAAATTTGGAAGAATTCTGATAACTTAGGAAAAGCCTTATAGAAATAACCATTTCAGGTACTAAGTGAAAGAATAGTCAAGAGATGCCAAAGCCTTAATTTTATTATATGTATGACCTTATGATGTAGAGTCTGTGTAACTGCTGAAATCCACCTCCCTAATTATTACTACCGTTTATCGAGCTCTTTCTGTATGGTAGGTCACATGCTAAGCACTACATGTGCATTGTGGTAAAACCGTCCAAAGATCTTATGAAGTAACTACTGTAATAGTTCTCATTGTATTGATAAGGAGGTGTTAAAGAAGCCCACCCAAGGTCACTTAACCAGTAAATGGCATAGTCTGGATCTGAACTCACTGCAAGAGCCCAGGCTCTCAGACACCTGCTAAAGTGACTTCCTGCCAGATTCCAGATGGTAGGCCTGGCCTCTCTGGTGGAGTGCCAACAACCCTGATGTTGATGAAAAGCAGCGTGAGATTTAGCAGCCATGCACGGTCCATTCCTCTCAACTCAAGAAACCTCCAAATTCGAAGACATCTCAAGCAGTTCAGGGCATGAGAGTCGTAAAGAGAGATTTAGGATCGGCTCCCTTTGGTAGTGAGTGAGATGTGCTGAGCTCCTGTGAAGTAAGAGCTGTAAACTAGAGCAGATTTATAAAAGGCATGGCCCTGCCCTCCTACGTCATGCTAAGCTGTGTGACTCTGAGTGTGTCCTTCACCATGCCCAACGTGGTGCCTGGCGCACTCAATAGTCAGCATTCATCTGCCGACAAGGAAAGGAAGGGACGGAGGACAGAAGCTCCTGTAGAGAGGACAAAGCCTACACAGAGAATGAGGCTTCAAATCACTTGTGAAGGATGCCATCACCCAGTGCAGACTGGCATAGGGTATCTCAGCCACCCTCAGGAGCTGGCGCCAAACTCAGAGGCAGGAATCAGCACCAGCAAGTAATCTCTGACTGTTGAGAGCCAATGCAGAGCAGGTCTGGAACAGCTTTGCCAACTCCCTGCTTCCCTATCAGTACAGGGCCTGCCAGCGTCTCCTCCAGGCTCTGGGGAAGTGTTCTGACATGTTTTCATCATGTATTAATTATTGTTTTCTCCCTGAAGAGAAATATTTTTCTGACAAGTTAAAAACTTCTCTCTGCAATAAAAATGCCTTCAGCTTTTCTGAGCCATCTCTGCATTTGAGGAATACCTCCTGGAGAGGTGCTACAGTGGAATCTTCCAGTCATTTATCAGGCCAGTAGCTGTCCATCAATCAGAAGCTGCAGTTTTACTTAATGCTCAAAGTGATATATGTGTAACCCTTGGTAACCACGAGAGAGTCTTAGTTGCTCCTGTCCTGGGTTCCTGGGCTGATAATGCACAATTCTAGGAGAGAAATTCCAGAAGAGAGAAGGGTCTCATGTGTGTGTCTGTGTGTTTGTGTCTAGTTTGTGTGTCTACACCCCAAACTTTTCCCTCTACTCCATGTACACTGAGGAGAATGACAGCTATGTTACAAAGTTTGTACAGCCATATTACCAAGTATTTGAACAGGCCCAGAGAGGTGTGAGTGATGAATGAGGATGAAGACACCACAAGGAGCAACAGAGACTGGAGAAAAGAAAGGCGCAGAAGTGGAGGGACAGAATGTGGTCTGTTTTCTGAAGATAATAAACTTCAGAGAGGGTCAGTAAAAAATGAATGTCATGAGAAACAAACATAGTGAGAAATAAACCAAAGGGACATAACAACTGAATACAATGAGTGAAATCTAAGCGGATCCTGAAATAAAAGAAAAAAATCTTAAAATATATTTTGAGGACTATTGGTGAAATTTGAATTTTTGAGAGTATTCCACAATAGTGCTAATCCAAGGGAAAGTTTAGATGCAAAACCCAATATAATTATTTATATAGAAAAAAAGTGAACATGCTTTGGGAATTCTGTTCAGCGTTACTGTCTGTTCTGCTCTTAGAAACCACTTCTCACAGCAACCCTGGACCTATACTGCCCACCCCTCTACACCTGAATCATAGCTCATCATCAGAGCTCGCCTGTGGGGTTGGGGAGGGGAGAGCAGAATGGAGATCAGTCAAATCAAGAGTGGGACACAAAGGCTAGAATGAGGAAGATCTAAATGGTTAGATGTACAATAAAAATCATTAAGACAAGCCCAGAAGAAGAAAACAATGATTCAGTTCTCATCAATGCAATACAAGGGGCCATGGTCCCCTGAACAAGCCATGGTGTGCATTGTTAGAGCTAGCTGAGTCTACAAGTAGTGATTATAATACCTCAAGTTAAAAATAATAAATCCATCGTTCATGACGATAACAGAGCAAGGGAAAGGGTGAATTTTTTAAAGGAAAAAAACAGTATTTATCTAGAGACACTTCTCCCCACCCCACCTAGCCCTGACTCTGGCCAGGCTGGCCCTGGATGGGGTTGACTCTGCAGGTGCAAAGGAAACTGGGGGAACATTTGTGAGGAGAGGTGGAAAGTGAGGGCAGGGAACCTGGTAACACCTGAAACATTGAAGAAGCATAAACTTCCTTCTTTGTCCCTCATCCTTTGATGCTTTTATTCCAATAGTTACTAAATGTTTGGGATGATTTGTGAGCAGTGACGGCAGGTGAAGGAGAAAAGGGGTCTCTGCTTTCTTTTCATTCCTAAGTCTGTGCCCACAAGGAAATATGAAGGAGAGTCCCCAGAAAACAAAACATTGAACATAAATAGATAAAAACTCTACAATAAAGCTTATTAGGGGAGATCCTGTTACCTGTAAACTGGAAAAGCAAAACATTTCCTAAGGACTTCTATGCATAGCACTAATTTTCATGATGGTAATGTTGCACACATAAACATCATCAGAATCAGCAGGAGGGAGTTTTCCTCATGAGCTAGTGGGGAGAAATCAGCAGCAAATATTTCATTTACCATTGAGGTTGAGGTTGGTATTACAGGCAGACTAGGAGATGTCTACCAAGAGTAGAAAAGTGTATGAAGCATATGTAAGACCGAGGCTAAGACCTTACCAGCCAGGAAAAAGCCCAGGTGTCTCTGTGGTATCATAAGACACTATCTCATAGGTTCTACTCAGTGACTGTCAGTTGGGCACCTCCACTATTTGCCAGGCATGTGCTCATTGCTGGGACACAAACTTGTCCTCAGAAGCTCATGCAATTTGTCTAGGTTCCTCATCACAAGGTCTCTTTACCATAATGAGTATCCCCTGGCAGGAAAATAACTTGAGCAAATGAAGAGTTTTGGGGAGCATGGATTAGGGTTCAGTGGTCTTTTATATACACACCCACACATACATACACATATACACTATTTTTTTTAAACAGAGGTACTCTTTTTTCAAACAAAATATATATATAACCCAGAAACAATAAGCTCCTCCAATGTCTTTGCAAGAGACATATGTTTGGTTTGAACCCCTGAACTCCCCACCGTGTGGCAGTACAAAGCCGCAGTGCAGACATCTGTGACCTCCTGAGGACTAGATCAAGCATGGTCTGCTTTGCTTGAAGACTCTTCTGCCATACACACTGCTCCTATTCTGTGCTACGTTGATGTGAAAATGTTCTCGTCAAGATTTTCACCTCTCACCACATTCACACAAATCATTTGGGGTTAAATTATTTACTAATTATTGGGGAAGCATAATGATGTGTATTTTTCTTATTGAAGTATATTTGATTTACAATGTTGTATTAGTTTCAAGTGTATAGCAAAGTGATTCAGTTATACATATAAATCTATTATTTTTCAGATTCTTTTCCCATATAGGTTATTACAAAATATTGAGTTTGTCTAGGTTCCTCATCACAAGGTCTCTTTACCATAATGAGTATCCCCTGGCAGGAAAATAACTTGAGCAAATGAAGAGTTTTGGGGAGCATGGATTAGGGTTCAGTGGTCTTTTATATACACACCCACACATACATACACATATACACTATTTTTTTTAAACAGAGGTACTCTTTTTTCAAACAAAATATATATATAACCCAGAAACAATAAGCTCCTCCAATGTCTTTGCAAGAGACATATGTTTGGTTTGAACCCCTGAACTCCCCACCGTGTGGCAGTACAAAGCCGCAGTGCAGACATCTGTGACCTCCTGAGGACTAGATCAAGCATGGTCTGCTTTGCTTGAAGACTCTTCTGCCATACACACTGCTCCTATTCTGTGCTACGTTGATGTGAAAATGTTCTCGTCAAGATTTTCACCTCTCACCACATTCACACAAATCATTTGGGGTTAAATTATTTACTAATTATTGGGGAAGCATAATGATGTGTATTTTTCTTATTGAAGTATATTTGATTTACAATGTTGTATTAGTTTCAAGTGTATAGCAAAGTGATTCAGTTATACATATAAATCTATTATTTTTCAGATTCTTTTCCCATATAGGTTATTACAAAATATTGAGTATAGTTCCCTGTGCTATACAGTAGGTCCTTGTTGGTTATCTAGTTTATGTACAGTAGTGTATACATGTTAATCCCAAACACCAAATTTATTCCTTCTCCTGCTTCCCCTTTGGTAACCATAAGTTTGTTTTCTATGTCTGTGAGTCTATTTCTGTTTTATAAATAAGTTCATTTGTATAACTATTTTTAGATTCCATATATAAGTAATATCATATGATATTTGTCTGTCTGGATTACTTCACTTAGTATTATAATCCATCCATGTTGCTGCAAATGGCACTATATATGTATATATATATGTATATATACACACACACACACACAATACATACATACACACACAATGGAATATTACTCAGCCATAAAAAAGAATGAAATAATGGCATTTTAAACACACACACAATATGGAATATTACTCAGCCTTAAAAAAGCATGAAATAATGCCATTTGCTGCAACATAGATGTATATATGCACCACATCTTCTTTATCCATTTCTCCGTCAATGGACATTTAGGTTGCTTCCATGTCTTGACTATTGTAAATAGTGCTGCAATAAACATTGGGGTGCATGTAACTTTTCCAATTATAGTTTTCTCTGGATATATGCCCAGGAGTAGGATTGCTGGATCATATGGCAACTCTAGTTTTTTTTGTGTGTGTGTTTTGCTGTTGTTTTTTGCGGTACACGGGCCTCTCACTGTTGTGGCCTCTCCCGTTGCGGAGCACAGGCTCTGGACGTGCAGGCTCAGCAGCCAAGGCTCACGGGCCCAGCCGCTCTGCGGCATGTGGTATCTTTCCGGACCGGGGCACGAACCTGTGTCCCCTGCATCGGCAGGCAGACTCAACCACTGCGCCACCAGGGAAGCCCAACTCTAGTTTTTTTAAAGAACCTCCATACTGTTCTCCACAGTGGCTGTACCAATTTACATTCCCACCAACAGTGTAAGAGGATTCCCTTTTCTCTATACCATCTCCAGCATTTATTATTTGTAGACTTTTTGATGATGGCCATTCTGACTGGTGTGAGGTGATACCTCATTATAGTTTTGACTTGCATTTGTCTAATATTTAGAGACATTGAGCATTTTTTCATGTACCTGTTAGTCATCTGTAAATCTTTGGAGAAATATCTATTTAGGTTTTCTGCACATTTTTTGATTGGGTTGTTTGGTTTTTTTATATTGAACTAGATGAGCTGTTTGTATGTTTTGGAAATTAATCATCCCTTGTCGGTCACATTATTTGCAAATATTTTCTCCCATTCTGTAGGTTGTCTTTTTGTTTTGTTTATGGTTTCCTTTGCTGTGCAAAAGCTTTTAAGTCTAATTAGGTCACATTTGTTTATTTTTATCTTTATTGTCATTACTCTAGGAGGTGGATTCAAAAAAAATATTGCTATAATTTATGTCAAAGAGTGTTCCACCTATGTTTTCCTCTAGGAGTTTTTAAGTACTGTATTTGGTCTTACATTTAGGTCTTTAATCCATTTTGAGTTGTGTGTGGTGTTAGAGAATGTTCTAATTTTATTCTTTTATATGTAGCTGTCCAGTCTTCCCAGCACCACTTATTGAAGAGACTGTCCTTTCTCCATTGTATATTCTTGCCTCCTTTGTCATAGATTAGTTGACCATAGGTGCATGCTTTTATTTCTGGACTTTCTATCCTGTTGCATTGATCTATATGTCTGTTTTGTGTCAGTAGCATACTGTTTTGATGAATGTAGCTTTGTAGTGCAGTCTGAAGTCAGGGATCCTGATTCCTCCAGCTCCGTTTTTCTTTCTCAATATTCCTTTGGCCATTCAGGGTCTTTTGTATTTCCAGATAAATTTTAACATTTTTGTTCTAGTTCTGTGAAAAATGCCATTGGTAATTTGATAGGGATTGCACTGAATCTGTAGACTGCCTTGGGTATGATATATTCATTTTCACAATATTGATTCTTCTAATCCAGTAATACATATATCTTTCCATCTATTTGTGTCATCTTCAATTTCTTTCATCAGCATCTTGTATTTTTTGGAGTACAGGTCTTTTTGCCTCCTTAGGTAGGTTTATTCCTAGATATTTTATTCTTTTTGATGTGATGGTAAGTGGGATTGTTTCCTTAATTTCTCTTTCTGACCTTTTGTTGTTAGTGTATAGAAATGCAGCAGATTTCTGTGTATTAATTTTGTATTCTGCAACTTTACCAAATTCATTGATGAGCTCCAGCAGTTTTCTGGCAGCATCTTTAGGATTTTCTATGTATAGTATCATGTCATCTGCAAACAATGACAGTTTTAATGTTTCTTTTCCAATTTGGATTCCTTTTATTTCTTTTTCTTCTATGATTTCCATGGCTAGGACTTCCAAAACTATGTTAAATAAAAGTGGTGAGAGTGGGCATCCTTGTCTTGTTCCTGATCTTAGGGGATATGCTTTCAGATTTTCACCATTGAGTACAATGTTAGCTCTGGGTTTGTTATGTATGACCTTTATTATGTTGAGGTTTGTTCCTTCTGTGCCCACTTTCTGGAGAGTTTTTATCATAAATGGATGTTGATATTTATCAAAAGCTTTTCCTGCATTTATTGAGATGATCATATGGTTTTTATTCTTTAATTATATTTTTTAAGCTTATTGTGGTCTATATTAGGTTATACCACCTCTGTGTGATGGTCAAATTTTTTTATTGAAGTATAGTTGACTTACAATGTTGTGTTAGTTTCAGGTGTACAGCAAAGTGATTCAGTTATATATATATATATATTTATATATATTTATATATATATATATACACACACATACATACACATACATATATAGTTTTTCAGATTCTTTTCCCATATAGGTTATTACAAAATATCGAGTATAGTTAATGTGGTATATCACACTGATTGATTTGAGGATGTTGAAAAATCCTTGCATCCCTGGGATAAAATTCCCCTTCCCCTTCTAGAAAGTTTTTCTCTGCTGCCTATCCAAGGGGAATGCCACACTGACCCTTCACCCTGATGGAAATTATACCATCTTGTTGACTTCATTTTTGCCCCCTCCCGTTTCTCTTTTCCCCAGTCTTCCCAAACCCCCTTCTTACAACAAAATAATAAACAAATAAAGATTATTCACACTTTCTCATGCAAAGAAGTTCAATTCTTGTTATTTGGGCTCCTGCCATCCTTAACCTTCTGTCTCCATGGAGTATATCAAAGTGTCTTCCTAAAATAAGCAGTTCCTTTGTACTTCCTTCCCTAGGAGAAAGTCTACTGTCAGTTCCTGAGAATATAATTTTCATCACAGTACATATAGAAAGATGAACAGTGAGATATTCTCCTTGAGGGATATGTGGAGGGCCCAAAACCTGCCTGGTACCTCCAGTCCCAGTCCTACCCCTAAACCACCCTGGCTCCAGCTGCTGAGACAACTCAGCAAACCTAGGAGTCTTGAGAAGGCCATCAGATTAGGCCTCTGTCACCCAGCAGAGAGCAGGTCCCTGAGAGAATGAGGCAGAGAAATAAAGACTGGACAAGGGTCTAAAAGAGAACAGGTTGCTGCAAAGTAAGTCAAGGGTAGGGCTGCTGGGAGAACCTGGGGAAGCAGAAGACCTCAAGTAGATCCTAGGTAGGATGTGAGAATGGAAAAGGAACTCCAGCATTTGCCTGGTTCTGGTCCACATCTCAAGTGCTGTACAGAGGAAGTGCAAAAAAGTCTTGGTCCGTAGCCTATAGTCATTCCCATTGTGTAACTCAGTGCACTGTCAATAGTGGGCATATATAGCAAACCAATTTGGACTATAATGCAAGATGTATCAACATGTGGTAGAAAAAAAATGGTGAAATATGCACAAAATATTTCTATAGTATTTATATTTTTTGTATTCAATTTTATGATAAAAAATAATAAGGATAAAAATGGAATAAAGAGTATATTGAAAGAGGCCAGATGGTCTTAGTTTCATTGGAAGAGTTTTGGGCATTTTGTTTGTTTTTGTTTTTGTGTTTGCATTTTTCTTCTAGCATTTGTCGTAACCAAAGATACCATAAACCCTCTTCCCCAGAGTCTCATTTGAATATAACCTGTAGACTGTATTACTATATTCACACAGATTTCTAAAATCTTAATTTATTCCACAAAAATCTGGAGGTAGCCTAAAATAGTAGAGACAACATAGTGTATGGTCTAGGATTATGGATTTTGGAGCCAGACAGCCTGGGTTTGATTTCCAGCTCTACCATTTACAAGCTGTGTGACATTAGACAAGTTACTTAATTTTTCTGTGCCTTAGTTTTCTCATCTTTAAAGATACTACCTACCTTGGAAGATTATTTTGATAATTAAATTAGTTCATATTTGTAAAGTGCTGAGATCAGCATTCAGCCCACAGTAAATGACACATTAGTGTTTATGTGCAAGGCATGTTGGCTGGTGAAAACATGGTAGCTTTTTTCATGGAGCTGACATTCTAATGGCTTCCAAAGGTCTACAAATAACTAACTACAGGAAGAACTCATTTTACTCAGGATAATTGGCACCAGGTAAGACATCTTAACACCGGGAACAAAAGTTAATAGTAAATACAGTTTTTTTTTTTAAAATGTTTGGCCTGGAGTTAGTCTTTAAAAACTGAAACTCAAAACTCAAAGTCATGAAAAAAATGTCTATTCTGCTTTATATTTAATAGAATATAGGATATAATTGCAACAAAGAGTAAAACATGTGTTACTTTTTTTTTCTACAAAACGTAACTTATGACAACATTCACTTCTCATTTGAATTTTCATAACACTGTCTTAAAGAGGACATCCTTTGTAAAAATGTTAAACAGCTTCATCAATTTTCCTGATGCTTGGGCATGCAAATTATTCCCCTTTGCTGCTTTTGTTATCAACCTTGTCAATTTTCTCTCAGTTTTTTTACCTGGTCAATAGTTTTGTGAGTGATTTTAGCATTTACCTGAACTTCATCATTTCCTGTATTTTTTTGTACTTCTTGAAATTTCACAGCAATCTATTCACATTGTATCTGAATTATATTATTATATATTTACAGCATTCAAGAACCAGAGAAAAAAGTGTAAAGATATTATGGTAACGGATAGTTATCACTTACGATAAATGAAGAGAAGCATTAGAAGAGTTAGGATAAATATTATAAGTTGTCAGCTAATTAGTGACTATTTCCATGTTTTATTTTTGTTTTTTCATACAAACTTATAACTTCAGAGATTAAGATGATTAATAATCATGTTTTCTATATTAATATAAGGCAGAAAAATAATAAAAATAACAACCACGGTATACACCAAGTTCTATAGGAGTAAGCAAGAAAGAACAGTTAGGAAATGGCATGAGCCAAAGAAGAATATAACTCTGGTTTCAGTGTGAAGATTGAACCAGAAAGATTAAATATTGAGGCAAGAAGTCATATTAGAAAGCCATTTAAATCATCTGATCACATCTGAACCATGGCTTACCTAAGAATTCTATTTTTTCTCTCTTTGTTCTTAACTCTTTGCTTCTCTTTTCCCCAAACTCTCTTCCTTTATTTCCTCCCCACAACCATGTTCCCCCTTACTTCTGTATATAACTCTGAGCCTTTTAGCCCTAAATATCCAGTAGGTATATGAGACCCAGGGAATGGTAGGAAAAAAACAAACAAAGACTACTAATGACCTCTAAGCCAGCATTTTAAGGGAAAGGGAAGCAGTGTTTTCAAGGAGCAGGTACATACCAAACTCTAAGCTGGCATTTGACAAATTTATTTCACTTAATCTTAAAGGCCTATGAGTTAGGGACTCTTGAGCTCACTTTCATAGGTGAATGAACTGTAGCATAGCTGGGAATCAGGAATTCACATCCAGCTCCACTTGACATCAATCCATGCTGTTTCTAACATATCTGTCTGTACTAAGCAGTGAAGGAGGAATGGGCAAAATGGGACCTCTGATGTGAAAATAATGGTTGGAAAAAGAGATACAAGCATTAAAAAATACATTAATATTCTAAGTCACAAGGTCCCTACTAGTTTTTTGTTGTTTCTATTGATTTTTGCTTTTGTGTCTTTTTCCCAAGCCACATGGTAGGATATTAGTCTGGGTCAGGTGTCTGAATCAAGTCCTTGTTGGACTTATTTCAAGAAACCACATCCAAAGTCCATATGTTGAAGGCATTGCTGTTTGCCAGTTCCTTACTTATCCCAGGCTTACACTGTTTTAAGAGTTACCTAATTTCCTCAAGAAGCAGAACATCCCGAATCAGGTTCCCAGAGTGAAAGTTTTGGAGGAAAGTCAGAAGAATGCAGAGGGAATACATTATATTTAAATTCATGAATTAATTCATTCAAGGAATATTGTGAGTGCTTAAAATGGACCAGGCATGACATTAAGCACTGGGCATAGAATGATGATAAAACACTAATGATTCCTTTATTTGTGGTGTTCGTATTTTAGTAGAAGAACCACATCTCTGGGAAATACAGTAACTTCTTCCCACTATCATTCCATTGTAGCCAAGGAGCGACAGCTGGAGAGGCCCTAAGAGATGTTAGTGAGGACTCAGGAGGAGTAGTTGGCCCTCTTAAAGAGAGAATTTTAGCAGGTAGAATCTTCTCCCCCCCGTCTCCAGCTTTTTATTTCAAAAACATCCTCCCCAAGCATTCATATATTATAGGAACTTCTTGAAAAGTCACCATCTATTTGATCTTCAAGTTAAATGAAGGATTCAGTCAAGGAGAATCAGGTCAACCATACTCAGGATTGAATAAATTCCTTTCAATGTCATGTAATTTATTGGGAGCTCACTGTGCAAATGACCTCAAACATGGAACTGAGATTGAGTTAGTCAGAGCCATAATCCTTGAATCTTAGGTAGTTATTTGACATTTCACTAGTACGTCAAAAGAAGTAACATAATGTAGGAATAGTAGTAACTCCTTGTATAGTAATTCCAAGAAGGTAGAGGGAAAGGCTTTCTGCTTTGTGGACGTGAAAGCAGTAGCAGAGAAGCAAGTAAATTAAAACAACTCAAGAATTAATTTCTACTAGAAAATTTAGACACAGCTCCAAGCAAACATTAGTCTTTGTTTCCATTAAGAAAAGAAAAGCAATGTACCCTACAGTGCTAATAGGAAGAGGTATGTCTTGGCTCCTGATACCCAGGAAACGTTTCCAGCACCTTTTTTTTTTTTTAACATCTTTATTGGAGTATAATTGCTTTACAATGGTGTGTTAATTTCTGCTTTACAACAAAGTGAATCAGTTATACATATACATATATC